>NC_037343.1:25046656-25349687 GCF_002263795.3 Bos taurus
CTCTGGAGGAAAGAACAGGGGCAAGTGAATATACATTACATGAAAATGTTGATTTAGCTAAAGAAAAACTTTTTACCACTGATTGCTGAAAAGAAAAAGAAGGGAAATATTTTGGAAGTGTGACAACTTCCCCATTACTAGAGGCTTTCAAGTAGTTATTCAAGTGGTAAGTAAAAGACCACCTGGTAATATCTTAAAGAGAGCCACGTCTCAGAATTCTCTTGAAACTAAATACACTCTAAGGTACACTAAAATAGAAAGAATTCTGGGTAGGGGTTGTGCCAGGGAAACTGGCCCTCAACTTCCTTCATGTAAAATTATCTCTTGGGACTTTTCTAGTAAAAAAAATTTTTTTTAACTGATGCTGTCATGTTCTGAGACTGAAATTCATTTTCATGATACTTCATCAGTCAGGGGAAGTTAGGTTTTGCTGCAGCAACTCCAAAAGCTCAGTGGCTTCAAGTGGCGAAAGTTTATGTCTTGCTCTTACTACATGCTCATCTCAGGTTGATAGACCACCTTAAGGATCTAAAGCATTTTTGGCTTGGGCAGTCAGCAGAAGAAGAGTTCAGTAAATTATGCACTGCCTCTTGAAGCCTTCTGCCTGTCTGGAATTAATCACAGTTCTCACAACTACGTGAGGAACAGGCAGTATATTGTCTTCCATGTGCCTAAAGGAGAGAAAAACAGCTACCCTGAGCAGTAACTAATGACCATCTGAAATGAAAATGGATGCATGCCTTCAAAAAGCAAAAGGGTCCAAGGAAATAACACTGATTATCTTCTGAGATCCAGCCCTGTCCCTGTTGTGAACTTCCTCTGTGGTCCTGGGTAGGTTACTTCACCTTTCTACACCTCAGATTCTGAAAAACAAGGAGATGATTCTCTCTTTCTCTCATTCGGGACTGTAGTCACATACAAGGAGTCAATACATACAGATACAATTCAGAACATTTCAACCACCATACAAAACGAGTGGAGAATGAAGAAATGCTCCATGCCCAACACCTACTGAGAGTAGCTGTATATTGAGAGTAGCTGAGAGTCTCCTGTATATTGAATGAATTCTAGTAAATTTCCTTTTACTATAGGAAGCACTTGTATCTGTGCAGTATTCTAAGTGTTTCCCCCACTTTCTGGTGAGGTAGGCAAAAGCAGTTGTCCCATTGCATGTTACAGGGGCAGACTGAGGTCTCTGAGGACACTCAGAATTAGTAGGAGGGTCAGGAATAGGCAATCCCAGGCTCCAGACTCCTACCAAGCCATTTTGCAAATTCTCCCTCTCCACTATGGCCTTGCTTCCTCTCTTGCTCTAATTTCAATGCTCTACTCAGTCTTGGCATGGAGAATGGAGACTGTGGGCTACTTGGGCAGTGGAGGAGGAGACTTTGTGCCAACAGCCTTCTCAAAAATAGTTCCAGTTCACCGGTGACCTGGCCTGCCCCACCGAGAGGTCACATGAGGGAGGCTAGGCACAGGATGGAGTCGTTTTGGTCCAAAGGCAGCCCAGATGTTGCAGGCACCCAAGCTCCCCCTGCCGATGGCCAAGTCGTAACTACGGCATCCAGGAATGTGGGCCCCCATCCAGGTGCTCCCAGCCGGAAGACATTCCCCATGCAGGGAACTGACAGTGACTTGGAAAGTGAATTGGAAAGTTTGGAGGCCCAGGTCACAGACTGGACAGAGTGTACGCAGATCATGGGGGGCTGCTCTCCCATCAAAGAGTGCTGTCCTCCCATGGGGTCACAGAGCAGCTCCGGAGGGCTGGGCAAAGGGCCTGGTGAGGGCAGGGAGGCATGTGCATGCTCATGTCACACTTGTACGCACGTCCACTCTTCACACTGGCTCACGTGCTTCTCAGCAACTGACAGCCAAGCCAACCCTAGGAGGACTTGATACCAAAGACTGTGTAAGAGATCACTGAAATGCAAATAGGTATAGTGCCTGTCCTCAGGGAACTTAGAAGTTCACTGGAGAGACAAGACGTAAACATGTGTAACAACTAGAAAAAATTACTAGCCAGTGTGACTGAATAAATATTACTACAATGGTAGAATTCTGATGAGATAGAATTCAGAAGTGGATAGTTTCTGGTATAGCTCATGCCTAAAATCTGCCTCTTTTGTGCTAGTCCAGACTATTCCAACTTCTTCCAACCTAACATAGTTTCTTCTCAAGTAGATAGGTGACTTTTTCCTGCAAACAAACTGATATAAAGAAGCACCCTTTCATAGGGAAGCCACTAACTAGTCTTCTATGAGATTAATGTATATACCTACATCCAATCCAGGTTCAATACCTGAGTCAGGAAGATCCCCTTCCCTAAGCTGGGAAGATCCTCTGGAGAAGGAAATGTTAACCCATTCCAGTAATCTGGCCTTTGAAATCCCATGGTCAGAGGAGCCTGGTGGCTACAGTCCATGGGGCTGCGAGAGTCGCGCATGACTTAGTGACTAAATCACCACCACCAAGGCATTTGAAATGATTAGATTTACCTTTAACATAGTTTTCAATTCTCAATTGATGACCAAGGATCAAACTTTCATTCTGCCAACTGTTTCTCTTTTCTGTGCTTTTAGTAGTAGTAAAAATAAGGCTGGTAGGACTTTCCTGGCTGGCCAGTGGTTGCGACTCCATGCTTCCCCTCTAGGGGGCACAGGTTCAATCCCTGGTCAGGGAACTAAGATGCTGCATGCTTCACAGTGCAGTAAAAATAATAATAATGCTGCCAGTCATAATGTCATATTAGGTCTGACTTGGATTATCAAGGCAGGGAGATTTGTTGGAGTGTGCCCAAGGGAAGAAGCTACCTGTATAATTCATCATTTGTCACCTGAGTATTATTTTATGTTAAGGACCATGATGGACCCCTCCCACACTGCCCAACATGACAGAGCTAACACAATAAGTAGTCAGCTAAATAAACCCTTGCCAGATGAACATCTCCTTCGAGTGACTAGTCTTTACTCATGTTTTGCTTAAAATGCAACCAAAGTGAGGTACTTACCTCAACATAGACAGGAAATATGACTTCTAGATTAGGGGTTCTGGTTCTAGAATCTATCCCTTCCATCAGCTCCTCTAGAAGCATTCTTCTCACCTGTTTTTGTCATGGGAATGGGATGCAGGAAGCAGGAGTCTAGGGTTTTCTTTCATCACAACTTTCCAAATGGTAGGAAAGAATCCTTTATGTTTGCAAAAGTTTAGCAAATGATGAAAAGTACTAGCCATGCAGTTGTGTCCAATTCTTTGCAAACCAATGGACTGTAGTCCACCAGGCTCCTCTGTCCATGGGATTTTCAAGGCAAGAATACTGGAGTGGGTTGCCATTTCCTACGCCAAGGGACCTTCCTGACCCAAGGATTGAACCCAGGTCTTCTGCACTGCAGGCAGATTCTTTTTTTTTTTGCAGGCAGATTCTTTACTGACTGTATCACCTGGTAAGAGAAGAGAGGATTGCAGGCAAAACTTGCTACAGAAAATTGAAAGAATCAGATCTCATCCTTTGTGTGTGTGCTCAGTCATGTCCGATTTTTGTGACCCCTTGGACTCTCCCCAGGCCCCTCTGTCCATGGGATTTTCCAGGCAAGAAAACTGGAGTGGATACCCGTTTTTTTCTCCAGATCTCATCCTGCAAAACATATTCAGTTTCTCACCTTTTTCTTTCAATTTCTTGTGATTAAGCTTTTTTAAGAGAGTCTCAATGCATCATTTTGATCAAACCGACAAGCCGGTTTCTCAGAACTCATTAAAACTGTCAGTGTGGACACAGGTGATATGGTGAAGTAGTGTTGTTTCCACTCAGTATTAATGGGGTGAACATTTTATTGCAGGCCACCCAGAGGACTGGACATGAGACCCTTTCCTTCTCGATGCTATTTTTAGAGGGCGCATGTGTTCTACACAGCACTTGCACCTGTCATCAGTAAGCTCAACAGTCAACAGTTCATTTCTGATGCTACTGTACGTGCCGCCATGTGGTGAAACCTGGACTGGGGCTGAGGTTGTGTGAAGGTCACCATGGCCCGTGGCTTTCAGACAAGGATACTCTTAAAGATGGCCCTTCTAACTGGTCCATCTTACCCACAAGCCCTTGACTCATAGGCAAACACTAGCATCCCAAGGCGGTAATCACAATTATTTTGCAGGAGGAAAAAAAGATTTTTGAGTTTATTTGCTAAAAAAAAAAAACCCAGCAATATATATACATACAAATATATAGTCAAGTACACATATAATATGAAAAAATTTACATGTGAAAATTTAAAAATATGTACCAAATTTAGCAGTTACAGGTTATAGATAGATAGACAAGATGAAATTTGAGGAGAGAAGTTGTGAAAGAGTGTTTTAGCTTTTACTCCATAAACCTTGATGTTGTTTGAATTATTAACAACTAGAATGTTTTCTTTACCACTTGAGTGATTTTTAAATCCCTTGGCACAGATGCTGTTATATAATATGAAATTAAAGGGGAAAAAAGAGGGTGTAGGAAAAGAGGAAGAAGGGAAAGAGGAAGGAAGGAAAGAAACAGAAATGGAAAAGAAAAGAGTATGTGTGACTTTTTAAGAGCCAAGTTCATGAGCTCTGAGTGAGTGGAGTGGTTAGAGATAAATGGAGTTCATTTATAAAGGCGTTGTAAAATTTTGAACAGAGTTTTTAAAATCATTTTTAAAAAATTATAATGTGTTCACTCTCTCCTATAAGGTATTCATTGAAGAACATAGAAGATGGAAAACATAGAAGAGCACAAAGAAGAAAATTATTAGCACCAGTTACCCAATTTCTCAGAGAAAATCATAGTGAACACTGCAGTGGGTGTCCTTACATTCTCTTGTAATTTTTAGATGACATTTTGAAGGGAACCGGGAATATAACATCACAGGGAAGAGAGAGTCAGGAGTGGGGGGGCCATCCTAGAAGAGCAATGAAGGGTTTACCAGCAGCCTGTGATCGCGTTGCACTTGCCTGACCCATGAATATCGGTGTATTCATCTGCCTTGTGAGGGTTACATCCTCCCTGGGTCTCAGTGGCTTTCTCTCTAAAATGGAGAGGTCCTCTTTAGCCTGCCCACCCTGCAGCATTAAGACCCCCTAGACATAAACAAAGCACATTCCAATTACAAATCGACTCTTAGAATGCAGAGTAGTGATTGTATGCAGGTTTGTGGACTAGCTTATAAAAGCCAATTTAACCCAAAGGGTAGTTTAAATGCCAAATTCTGACTCTCTATCTTTTCCTACTATGTGATCTTCTATCTTTTTTCTACTATAAGTGTCTAATTTTTAGTCACAGTATGGGCATTTTAAGGATATTGTATATTCTGGGAACTCAATCATAATTTGTTTCAAGCAGAAGATGGATTTTATCTGCTTAGAGAGGAGACTGTTGAGGCCCTGCCTGTAATTTTAAGGCTCTCCCAGCAGCGTTATCAGAGAGTGAAGAGTGCAGTTCAGGGACAGGTTTCGTTGCTGGGAGCACCTCCAGCCCAGATGCCACACAGATCAATCTCATTAGAACAGCAACTGCAACATATGAAAACAGTTGGACATGAGTCTGAGCAAACTCTAGGAGATAGTGAAGGACAGGGAAGCCTGGTGTGCTGCAGTCCATGGGTTCACAGAGATCGGACACAACCTAACACACACATGTGAAAACAGACGCAATGGCAGCTATCATTTATTGAGGGGTATTGTGGTCTTAATGTGCTTTAGATGCATTATTGCATTTAATTCTCAAATCAACTTATATCCCCTGGTTTATTAAAGCGGAAACAAGGCACTGAGAGGTTAAATAGCTTACTCAAGGTCATGCAAATGAGTCTGATGTGAACCAGTATTTTAATTCTGATAAAAAGACTCCATAGCCTGAAAGCTCTTATCAACTGGCAGAAGAAGGAACCTCAGTTACCATTTGTGACCTGCCAGTCCTAGAAAGTTATGCCAGGTTATTCTGGAGGTCATCTGGCCATTTTGTGAGATTCTTCTAAATGAGAGGAAAATGGTAAAAGAAATCTGACCTCCTGTTTGAAATCTGATGTCTAACAGGAAGTTGCCCATCCCCCTCCCATATTCCAATCCTGGAGACACTGCCCTGGGCAGCCTGACATTGGGGAAATCTATCATTGAGGAAGTTCACTAAGGGACTTTGAGCAAAGATTATGACTTAAGAATTTTGGAGTGGGGAGAGATTTGTAATCATGTCATTCTCTTCTGCAGTGCCCAGTCCTCTACTGGATCCGTATTTCTGAATCATCTCTCAGAATCCACTGCCTATAGCATGCTCTGTTTCAGAAGCGTGTCTTTTGATTTTACGCTCTACATGCTGTTTTTGTTTTTTTTTTTTTTTTCCCATTCTGTTTTGCTATATTGCTTATAATGTTTATACAGCTGCTTTGAGAGCTAAACATGCAATCAGTGTGATGCAATCATGTTCCTTGCTTATCAAGGAAGGGAGAAAATGCCAACTTGAATTTTATACAGTTCTCAAAAGCTCCATGATGAAAAATGCTAAGTTCACTTACTTGATGTGATCTTAATTGGAATCACAAGGGAAATTGGAATGTACATGAAGTTTAGCTTTTTGTGTTTTTAATAGCACTGTTTGGCTGAGATTAGACCATTATCTACCTCTGGTTACCCAAATGATGAAGAGCTTGTATTTCTTGAAGTTTGCTGGAAGTGGAATGACATATCACAGTATTTTTCTGGCCTTTTATGTTCTGCTGTTTCATATGAGATTTTTATTTTATGGGCTATATTTTGAGAATGTTTGAGAATATATATATATACAGGAATAGTCATTCATATTCATTATTCATTAGTAACTGACAATATTTGTTTATTCACTTGTTTAATAAAACTTTTGTTCATTTAGAAAATATTTGCTCAGCCCAAGCCAAATGACACTTTTGATAGACACAGGAGATGAACAAATGAATAAGACTAAATCCTGTTTTCAAGATCTCATCATAGTTGGAGAGAGGCAACAAGGAAACTGTGGGGCAGGTCCTGGGATAGAGATATGTAAAGTTATTTAGGGTACAGACAAGAATACATACATATCCTGGAGATGGTCACTAGATTTAAAATACAATGTTGAATTTTATCAGAGTGCAGAGAAAGGATGGCCTTAGGAGTCAAAGATAAATTCAAGTATAAAATTCAAGTTGGCATTTTCTCCCTTCCCTGATAAGAAAGGAGCGTGATTGCATCACACTGGTTGCATATTTGTGAAACAAACAGGCTAGATGACAGTACTACATTAAACAGATGAGAGACTCAAAGCACAGGCCAGTAAGTGACCTGCCCAAGAGTACACAGCTAAGAACTGGGACAGGTATTGAAACTATGTGGGGTTTTTTTTTAGCATTTTTTTTTAAATTTATTTTTAGCTGTCTTGGGTCTTCTTTGCTACAGGGGCTTTTCTCTAGTTGCAGTGAGCATGGGCTGCTGCTGCTGCTGCTAAGTCGCTTCAGTCGTGTCCAACTCTGTGCAACCCCATAGACGGCAGCCCACGAGGCTCCCCCGTCCCTGGGATTCTCCGGGCAAGAACACTGGAGTGGGTTGCCATTTCCTTCTACTCTCTATTAATAGTTGTAGTGCACAGGCTTCTCACTTCGGTGTCTTCTCTTGTTGCAGAGCACAGGCTCTAGGGCACGCAGTCTGCAGTAGTTGTGGCACATGGGCTCAACATTTGTGGCTCCCAGGCTCTAAAGAGCAAGCTCAATAGTTATGGCCCATGGGCTCATTTGCTCTGTGGCATGTGGGATCTTCCCAGATCAAGGATAGAACTCTTGTCTCCTGCATTGGCAGACAGATTCTTTACCACTGAGCCACTAGGGAAGTCCAAGACTGTGTTTCTTGATGCTTGGTCTGTCTACTCTCCTCCAGTCTCCTATATCTCTAGTGATAGTTAATTGTCTCCAATGTGGAGGAGTGCTTCCCCAAAAGGGGCAACTTATAACCCATGAGGAGCACTCAGTGGGGTGTGGTAGTGACAGTAGCTTTCATGTCCTGAAACAAAGATTAATAAAAGATTCTCTTCTAGCTACTAATCACTCTTACTCCCTCTTTCCTCATTTTAAGATGCACTGTGACCTTAAAAAGGCATTGAAACTAAAAATATTTAAGTAATCTACTTGTGCATAAATTGCTTTCTAATATTTCCTAGAAACTCTTGGTTAAAAATGCTTTCTTTTTATTTTAGAAGGTGATATATTAAACAGTGTGTTTTAAATAGTGTTTATTCTATCCTGGATTGGGAGATTTGTAGCTCTGTAGGCTGGATGTTTGATAACACAAGGGCGTCATGTGGCTAGTTTTATTTCTTGGTTGATTTCCCTACCCAAAGGTCATGGTCAGAAGTAGATTTATGTGGAAACAAAAACAACTGTCCGTCAGCCAATGAATAAACAAACTATATTCATATTTGGCCAAATAAAGTGATATTACATGCTATAACATAGATAAATCTTGAAAACATGCTAAGTGAAAGAAGACAGTCATAAAAGGCCATATATCATATGATTCCATTAGTATGAAATGTTCAGAGCAGTGAAATCTATAAAGGCAAAATGGATTCACAGTTGTTTAGGAATGGGAGGGAGAGGAGATGGGGAAATGGGTGTGATAGCCAATATTTTTTTTTTAGGTGACAAAAATGTTTTTAAATTGTTGGTGGCAAAATTTGTACATATCTGAATAAAAACCATTGAATTGGAAACTTTAAATGAGTGAAATGTATGGTCTATAAATTATATCTCAAATAGAATTAGCTTTTAAAAAAAAAAGTAGATTTATAACCACATAGGATTCTCTCTTTTGTGCTCCATTAAAATGAGAGCTGCCTTGACAGTCTTGGTCATTATGGACATCGTCACCTTAGCCAGGGACTGAACCATGGGTCATGCTGACTGTAGAACCCTTTCTCTGAAAATCACAAAACCCCACAGTCTTTTCCTTAAATAAATAGCCCTTTTCCTTGAACTCCTGAAGCATTCAGTTCAAACATCAGACCTACACAATTTTATTGCCATTATCTCTTCCCTTGTCAGTTTTCTGTGACCATGAATGTATTCAGGGCAAGGGAGATTTCTTATTTGTCTTTGAATCCCTGGCAGCAAACATTGGGCTTATAGCAAGTAGGTTCCCCATAAAAATGGAAGAAGGAAGGAAGAAAGGTGAGAGGAAGGAATAAGGGAGGACTGCCTTGATATTTCATCAGGAGTCCTGGAATTCCTGAACACCTGGAGCAGAACATGTGTCTTGTACATGTGGTTCTGCATCAGACTCCTGTGATGATGACCAACCAGCATGGGATGGAGGGATGGATTGGACATGAGTTGAATTTTTGCACCTCTGTGGAAGAACAGTGAATGCCATCAGAATATCTGAATTTAAGCTAAATTTAAGCTAATTTAATCTTGGTTTATAATCAGTGTAACATTATTCTTTAATCACTGTCTCTTAGTAGTTTACATTATGAATCCCAGCATATGTATTTCCCTTGGTCTGTGTCATTTAGAAACTAAAGTCCAAGAAGCTAATTCTTCATGTCTTATCTGACTCTCAAAGTATGGAGACTTTTTCTCTAAACAGTCAGGTGAAGGACATCATTAAATGAATTCTCAGACTTTCCTGGCAACTCAGGGGCTAAGAATCTGCCTGCCAATGCAGGGGACATGGTTTCAATCCCTGGTCCAGGTAGATCCCACATGCCATGGAATAACCAAGCCTGTGTGCCACAGCTACTGAGCCCATGCTCCAGGGCCTGTGAGCCACAGCTACTGAGCCCGCATGCCCTAGAATCTGTCCTCCATGACAAGAAAAGCCACTGCAATAAGAATCCCACACACACTAGAGAGTAGCCTTTGCAACTAGAGAAAAGCCCATGCAGCAAAGACCCAGCACAGCTAAAAACATATAATAAATAAAAAAATTTTTAAAGACAGCCTGTATTGAAGAAGCTATAAACATAAATAAATAAAATTTTAAAATAATAAAACCTTTAAAAATTAATTCTCAAGGAAATTTGACACTCTGTGACAAGTTTTAATAGTGAGGTTAGGTCGGTATTTTTTTTTTTAATCCATCATTAAGTAAACAACCAGATTCTTCACACACTAGAGTTCTAGTTACTTCATATATGAATCTGTAGCCTAGGCTATTTTGTGGTACTGACATAAAAGAAAACATTTACCTAGAAGAACTTTTGCATCTTCAATACAAAGAGATCAAGTTATTGCATCTATAATTCCTGTGGGCATCTGTGTCCAGGTACAAAAAAGGAATGCCATGTCATGTTATGCATTAGGGAGTCAGACACCACTCAGTTCATTTTGGTCCGTGCCAAAATATAAATCGCCATTACCATTAAGCATTAAGCACTTATTAAGTGACATCTTATGTACAATGTCAGAGAGTAGGTTTTACAGCTGGAATTTTGGCTTGCTATGACTTTATATTTCCTCTTGGGCAGGGCAGCTAAAAACTGAATAGGAAATTTGGTTGTTACCTACAAAGAAACCTATTTAGCAAGGACAACAGGAGCGAAAATGTGTCACATTTTCTAAGGAGCATTTCTTTTGGAAATCTGAAGCAAATTATTTAGTGGAGAATACGGATTTGAAAGCAGGATTTGGGAGCACTGGAGCTGCTGTGTTAGTTCTCTACTAGGGAATTTGATCCAGTGGAGAGAAACTGTGATGGCTCAGATCCAAGAATTATGGATGCTATTTCCAGAGCTTCCAAAAACTCAGCAAAGCTGGCTTCACTGTGCCTGGGGCAAGGCCAGCCTCAGGGCAATGTGAGGCCACACTGGGTGCCCTGAGGTGGCCTCATGTGTGTGTGGAAAATCGTCCTCTGCAAGCTCATGGATTTCACTATTGGGCAACTCTTCAATCGACCAGGTTTCTGAACTGATGACATGTGATGGAGATGTTGGGGAGAAAGCGAAAGTCAGAACAGGCAGGTTTATTTTGAATCCTCTTTTCCCTCACTAGCTTCTCCACATTCATTCATTTGTTTTACACATATTTACTGAGCAGCTACTATGTGTCAGATGCTGTCATAAGAGCTGGGGGTAGAGTGAAGCACGAAAATATCTCTTCCATGGGACTTATTCCCTGGTGAAGAAGGTGTGCACCTGTGGACTAAAGAGTGAGAGTCTTCACTCCTTCCCTGGGACAAAGCTTTTCTAGTTTTCTGCAGCTGCCCATGGATTTTTCTAATTAAACATTTTCTTGGCCAGAGGGATTCACATAAATGAGAAAATGACATAATATGTAAGTGAGAATGCTTACTTCAAAAATAGCACAATCAAGTTCTCATCCTGAAGAACAAAACCTTATCCCTGACATCCTTTGGTGATAAACAATGAACATAGTAAGTGAAAGGTAAGGCTCCAGAGTCTGACTTTCTTTTGGTTTGAATCCTGACTCTGACACTTACTAACTACATGTTAGAAGGTATGTTTTATAGCCTGAATATTTGTGTCCTCTTCAAATGCATATGGTAAAATCTATTTCCCCAATGTGATGTCATTTGGAGGTAGGGCCTTTGGGAGATGATTGGGTTGTGAGGGTGGAGCCCTTGTGAATGGAATTAGTGCCTTTATAAAAGAGAACTTCCTTGTTCCATTCTGCCACGTGAGGACACAGAGAGAAGATGGAAATCTATGAACCAGGGACTGTGTCTCACCAGACACCAAATCTACCTTGACCTTGGACTTCCCAATCTCCAGAACCATCACTGGTGGGTATTTGTTGTTGATAAGCCACCCAGTCTAGGTTTTGTTATGGCACCCTAAAAGGATGAAGACAATAAGTTGCTCAAATTATCTGAGTCTCACCCTCCTTATAGCTATCTTCCAGAGTATTTGGGCTTCCTTAGTGGCTCAGTCAGAGAAGGCAATGGCACCCCACTCCAGTACTCTTGCCTGGAAAATCCCATGGATGGAGGAGCCTGGTGGGGTACAGTCCATGGAGTTGCTAAGAGTCGGAGACGACTGAGCGACTTCACTTTCACTTTTCACTTTCATGCATTGGAGAAGGAAATGGCAACCCACTCCAGTGTTCTTGCCTGGAGAATCCCAGGGACAGGGGAGCCTGGTGGGCTGTCGTCTATGGGCTCGCACAGAGTTGGACACAACTGAAGCAACTTAACAGCAGCAGCAGCGGCTCAGTAGCAAAGAAACTGTCTGCCAAGCAGAAGATGCAGGTTCGTTCTCTGGGTCAGAAAGATCCCCTGGAGGAGGAAATGGCAACCGGCTCCAATAGTTTTGCCTGGGAAATCCCATGAACAGAGGAGCCTGACGGGCTACAGTCCATGGGGTTGCGTAGTCAGACACAACTCAGTGACTAAGAACAACTACATAGAGTACTTGTGAAATATAAATGAGGTTGTGCATACAAACTACATATTGTACATTTTCTCCTTCATTTTTCAACTTAGCTTATTATAGGTAGGCTGGCTTAGGATATGACCAAGCTGTCTCACCAGGCTTGTGCTCTCTGCTCCTTCCTAACTTCCTCAGGGTAGAAGCCCTGTTCTGTACATCATTCTCTTTGCTCCTGTGTCCTCTCCAGTGGTTCTACACACAGTAGGGGACAGGAAGTGCTTGTTGACTGCGGCTGAGAAAATGAATTGGATGTCATTTACACTGACTTGGTATTGCTGAGAAGAGCACACGTGGAGTGTAATGTCGCCTCACCTCCCATCTGCCTTACTTCTGTCCATGCTGCTAAGTCGCTTCAGTCATGTCCAACTCTGTGCAACCCCATAGACGGCAGCCCACCAGGCTCCCCTGTCCTTGGGAGTCTCCAGGCAAGAATACTGGAGCGGGTTGCCATTTCCTTCTCCAATGGATGAAAGTGAAGTCGCTCAGTCGTGTCCGACTCTTAGCGATCCCATGGACTGCAGCCTACCAGGCTCCTCCATCCATGGGACTTGCCAGGCAAGAGTACTGGACTGGGGTGCCATTGCCTTCTCCGACTTCTGTCCATAGTCCCTGAATTTTCCCCATCAGCCTGAGGCCAGACCTCAGGCACTTCTGGTTCTCTCCTTTCATTTGTTGAAAAACAATTGAACTCCAATGATTAAGTCTTAGGAATTTTCCCTCTGTCCTATCTCTTGCAATGTATTGTGTCTTATTGTGTCTTTTTTTCCACCATCACCTCCCCTCTCCTGAATTTTATAATTTTATGACATTTCTTAGTAGAAGTACTCGCCTCTAATTCCAATTATGGATGCTGAATATTTGGTTTCCATTTTTCTTTCTTTCTAAAGATTCTTTTTTCTTTTATAAACCTTTATTTTCAAAAATTTCTAAAATGCACATGCAATATTTTTAAAATAAAATATCTTTGATAGGTTTCAGTAAATGATTATCAAAAATCATTGACACTATTTTTTCAGTAAGAGGCAAAACTGACAAAGTTAAAACAAGTAGACAAACGTGATTTGTCACTCTGCCTGCAGAAGGGGATTCTGAGCAGTGTGGTGCAGGCCACACCAAGCTCCCCCAGGTAAGGGCCCTGGCTGTAATGAGGACCATTTTTAAAGTCTTTACTGAGTCAGTTATATTGCTTCTGCTTTATGTTTTGTTTTTTTTTGGCCCCAGGGCATAATTGAACCCACACCCTCTGAATTGGTAGGTGATGGCTTAACCACTGGACTGCCGGGGAAGTCCCTGAATATTTGGTTTTCATCTATTGACTCAGAGCAAGCAGGAGCCATTTTATTGTCATATAACAGATATACATTAATGGAGAGTTCCTATTGCCTATAAATCCCAAGAAGGGGAACATAATCAGTGAGGGCAGCATATCTGAGAATTGTCCTGAAACCTCTCCCTCATCTATGTTCATAAACTAGGAAAGCGTATTCAACCTGTGGTTCATTATCCAAAGGGAGTGGATATCTGCCATATACTGCCATGTTCAGGAATCATTTTTCCAAACTTGTGTATGATATTACTGTGTCAAACAAACAAAAAATAAGTTTTAAGTTAAGATTTGTATCTTAAATTGATGAATTTGTCATCAATTCAATGATATTGAATTGATCCGAGCTCAAGAAGACACCTTTGACTTTCTCTTTCAAATGTCTGAAGCCCTAGTCCCAGTGAGAATAAAGCACTCTAACAAAGTCAGTTTTTCTCCTAGCTTAGTCCATATTAATGTTTATTTATCAGTTCATTCGTTTGATCTTAGAAGCATGTTGTCCCCATGCTTGACTGCAAATAAGAAACATCTAGGAAACTTTTACAATAAAGTTTATCCTGTACTTTTGGAAAAGATAGAATAACAGGGAGTGTACTTATCCTCCTGGGTGAAACAAGTAAAAAGTTGAACAATAATATATTTAAAAGGGCATTTAAAATATCGATGTCAGATAATGAAGGATGGTCATTACTGAGATGGAACATAAATGAGATGATCTTTACTTACTGCCTGGAGAAAGTTTCAGGATATGGCACAGGCGGCGGGGGAGGCTAGGCAGAGCCCTACAATCTTCCTAATTCCAGAGTTGGAATTAGAATGTCAGGAATACCAACAGAGATATAGTCTAGAGTACAAAATACAGAATGGGAGAGGCTCCAGGGAGAGAGAATCCTAGAGATCTGCAGACAGAATTTCTGGAGCATTCAGTTGAATACTGATCAGAGCAAGAATATAAAGAAATGACCCATAGCTGGGGAACTATATTAAAAGATTACAAGAAACAGTACGCAGAGTACACAAAGCTGTGGAAACAGTATCAGTCCACAGTAACCAAAGTGGAAAACCTCATACTTCGGGGAGAATTGGTTAGACTACTAAGAATGATCTTACCTCAGTAGTGGGAAAAAATGAACCATAGTCTAAAACACAATGCTGGACCAACCTAACAAAGCTTAAAAGCTTTCCAAGAGGATCAGACTGTTTTCAAGTGATTTAAATGGGTCCCCAAACAGAAGTCTAGAATATTTATGACTATGAAAATAAACTGAACCCAACAAAATACAAGGCAAAATGTTTGGCATCCAGTCAAATATTACCAGTCATGCAAAGAAGCCAGAAAAATACTACTGGTGCTGAACAGAAAAATCAATGAATTAAAACTGAACCAGCAATGAGACAGAAGATAGAGTCAGAAGACAAGAACATTAAAACAGTTGTTGTAATTGATTCCATATGTTCAGGAAGCTGGAAAAATGATTGAACATGTTAAGTAGAGACACTAAAGATATACAAAAGTCCCAAATTGAACTACTAGAAACAAAAGCTATAATATCTTGGAAGAGAGACACACTGTATGGAATAGTAGAATATTAAATATTGCAGAAGAAAAGATTAGGCAACTTAAAGACTTAGAAATAATAACTTTGCAAAATGAAATACAGAGAGAAAAATATTGAAAAAATGAGTAGAGTATCAATAATTTTATAAATCAATAATATAGAGAAAAATATTGAAAAAATGAGTAGAGTATCAGTAATTTTATAAGTCAATAATATAGTTTTATTAATTTTAAGCAGCCAAAAAAATTGGAATCTCTGGTAGTGTGAGGTGTTTGAAGAATAATGGGCAAAACTTTTACAAATTTGCTGAAAATCATGAGCCACAAATGCAAAAAACTCAATTAATCTTAAGCACAAGGAATGTGTGGAAAAGTACATCAAGAAAAGTGTAAATTAAATCACTTAAAATCAATGATAAAGTAAAAATTCAAACGCAGTCAGAGAAATATGTACATTATGAAGGAAGAACAGCTGTAAGGATGACAGCAGATGTTTCTCAAAAATAAGACAAGCAGGAGGAGATCAGGGTAATATTGCTTAACTGTCTTTTTTTATAAAAATCTAGAACATGTTACACAATAAAAGCATATTTTAAAAAAAAGTGAAGAAAAATATCTTTTTGAGGATAGAAAAGCTGAATCAACCACCAACTGACTTTCAATTATAAGAAATATTAAAGGAAGTCCATCAAGTAGAAGGAAAACAATACCAGATGAAAACCTGAAGCTATGCAAACTAAGATAAGACATCAGAAAATGGTAACTACTTGGGTAAATATAAAGTTGTGGCTCTGCCACTTGTATCTCTTCAAAAGATAATTTCATGCTTTAAGAAAAAATTATAACATTTATATTATAAAAAAGGATTATATGACAAGCACTCAAAGACTGGAATTGAAAAAATAGAAGTACACTGATTTAGGTTTTTAATATTTTATGTGAAATAATTTCATTTTAATACAAACCATGATGAGTTGAATTGTTTAAGTTATAACCTCTAAAACAACCAGTAAAATAGCCAGTCATAAGCAACAAGTCAACAAATGAGAAAAAAATTACTCATAAAAATACACAAAAAATCCTGGAGATTGATGGTTGTGATCATTGCACAATAATGTGAAAACATTTAATGTCATTGAACTATACACTTAAAAATAGTTCAAAAAGTAAATTTTATGCCATATATATATATTATTTATATATATTATATATATATATATATTATTCTACAATAAGGCAAAAGGAAGTAACTTTGAGTTATGACTTTGAATTAGGAAAGGGTTTTTTAAATATAAACTGAAAACATAATCCAAAAAAGAAAAAAAAATTTTTGATAATCAAAATTGAGAGTGTTTGGTCTTTTAAAGGTCAGTGTTGAGTCAAGCCACAGGCTGAAAATAATTTCCTATTACATATCTGATAAAGAAGTGGTACTTGGAATATGTAAAGAACTCTTAAGATCCTATAGTAAGAAAGTAAACAATTAAATATGAGCTAAATATTTGAATTAGAACTTTACCAGAGAAAGTATATTGGTAAAGAACAAAAAAACATGAAAAGATGCTCAACATTATTAGACATTGGGAAAATGCAAATAAAAACCACAATGAGCTAATTCCACACACCTGTTAGATTGTCTAAAATTGGCAAGGATGTAGAGGAACCGAAACTCTCATACACTGCTTGTGGGAATTTAAATTGATATAAATGCTTTTTAAAGAATTTGCCTGTTTCTTAAAAAGTTAAATATACAGTGCTCATATGATACAAATATTCTAAGTATTTACCTAAGTGAAAGCATATATCCAATAAGATGTATACACAAATGTTTTCATGGTTTTATTTGTGATAACCTCAAACTATAAAAATCTAAATGAAGGTGATTAATATATTCATCATCTTGATTGTGGATGGCTTCATGAGTGTAACCATATGTGAAATCTTAAACTGTATACTTTATAAACACTTGCAGTTTACTGTACATCGATTACAGCTCAACAAAACTGTTAAATATAATTATTCCTATGATATAACCCAAATGATTTATTGAATTTTGGGGAACTCCTAAATTAGACCACTCTGGACCATCATCACTTTAATGGTATCATATGAGCTACTTTTCAACTTAATTATATGAAGAATGCTGCATGAAATTCAGAAAATCTACCTATTGTCCTCAAGGAATTTGAAGTGGTACTCAAGAGACCATGTTGGGCTGCACCCAACAGACCTACAAGCCCTGAAATAACCCAGCCTCAGGACAGAAGGAAAGAGCCCAGAATCAATGACAGACATGAATTGTTTATTGGTTAGTGGATCATACACATCTTAAGCAAGGTCCTGAACATCCTGGTATTTGGCACAGAGGCAGGACATGGCAGCAGTCATTGCTACTGCAGGGAGGGGGAGGTTACCAGTTGCAGGGGAAATTGATGTCAAGTTGGCTCACTGGTTACCAGGGAGATCAGCAGAGGTGTATGCTCCTCATGTCCCCCTGCAGTTAAGAACCATCTGGGAGCAAGTATTTCCCTTTGATAAGCTAGCATAGTGGAGCCATTCTGAATCAGAGATTAGAACAGTCACTAGCTGAGGCCAGGGGCAAGATGGGGGAAAGGGGAAAGCATATAGGCAGTTATTGATTAGGCTCCATGTTTAAGATGGAAGATCAGTCATGTGAGTAAGGTATAAGTGGAACAGGGATTGGTTGAGCAGGGAATGAACAGAGAACAGGAGAACCACCATCTTGAGTAGCCTGATAGAACAGACCAGTATTCATTTATTCCTATGGATTCCTGGTGGGCTACACCCCATGGGGTCACAAAGAGTCGGACATGACTAAGCAACTAACACACACACACACACACACACACGTTCATTTATTCACCTAAGTCCAATCCTTTACTGGGTGCTGTGGATTGAAAGATGAATAGGAAATAGTATTTGGGGTCTACCACCGATTATTATGACAGGTGTATTATATATATGTAGTAATATATGCAAAAGGTGCCAATAGAGTACATCAGAAAATACTTAGGCCAACTTGGCAGTGCAGCGAAGTTTTCCTAGTGTGAAATCTAAGCTGAGAATTAATGGAGTCAGCCAGACAACTATTGGGTAGATTACAGGCACATTACATACAAAGGAAACAGTATGTATAGATCAGAGGCTAGAGAGAGAATGGAACTGGGGAGAAATACAAGAGATTCAGTATGACTGTGAGCTAGAGAGTGGGTTTTAAGAGGAACTAAGAGTGATGGAAAGCCACTAAAAACTTTTATTAGGGAAGTGATATGTGTAAGATGTTGTAGGAAAAAAAAAATCACTCTGCAATGAATACTACTGAAGGCAATACTAGATACAGGAAGTCCAGTTAGGAGAATAACATAATAATAATAAAATTTAAAATGATGGGGCTGGAAACTAAGATAGTGAAAGTGGTATTTGAGATATGAATAATATGAGAGTGATTGATTGGTTTCTATTGTGAGAAACTGAATCAAAGAATATAAGAGGAGAAGTTTTTATGGAAAAGATGGTAAGTTTGATTCTGAACATTTTGTGTATTTCTGCAACACTCTAATATGTAATACAGGAAAGTGGCTTCAACAATATCCATGATTTCTTTTCTCAAAAATACGACCCTGTTGTGAATAACCTTAATGTCATTACTTGTTAATCTGAGCCAGTAATACCTACAACCTACTTTGGGTATTTTCCTTATTGTGCTATAAATTTGAAATATCTCAAAATTTAAATTAAAACATGAAAAAACATACAATAGTTTACTGTGATAAACTTTAAGTCCTTCTGCTATAATTTAACTAAAACCTGGATAAATTAGCAAGCTAAACTTTTAAGTTCCCTAACTTTAAAGATACTACCTGAACTTGCAAAAGAGTGAGGCAAAATTTTAAGCCACACTCTAAAGATTGTTTTTTAAGGAAACTAGTGCTAGGGCTTGGGGATCTAACAACTAATCCTGGGATTTAATGCAAACTGAATATAAGACCTCCTCTTCATTATTTGGAAGGCCTCAGGAAGGACTACAGAGGTTGACAGATGCAAACCCAAATACTTCCTGGAAGAAATTGACCCCAACATTTAGTTCACAGGATTCCCACAGATTAAATTCAAAAAAAGTGTAGTTCATAACAAAAAATAAATCACAAGAAAATGAAACACTATAAATAACAGTGAGCAAAAACAAAAGCAGATTTACACCCCCAAGTACTTCTCATATCAGAATTACCAGATAAAGATTTATACATAAAATGTTAAAAGAAATAAACTATTAAATTTTGAAAAATGAGTAAAAAGCAAAAGTTTATCAAACACAATCCTGCATATTTGCAAAAAAGCACTGTCAAAAGAATATTTCTTTTAAAACCAATAGAATAGGACTGAGGTTCAGAAACAAACCCAACCACATATTGGAATCAGATATACGATTAAAGTGATACTTTAATCACTAGAGCAAAAGGGATATCTTTAATAAAGGATGGAAAATATAAAATTAGATACAAGCCATGTCAGGCACCAAGAAAAATTTAATTAGATCAGAGATATAAATATAAAAAGTGAAAATAAGTAAGGATTAGAATAAAACATGGTTAAATTTTCCTTAATTTTTATTTAATAAAATAAAACACTGATAAATTTAAAAATTCATCTACATAAACCCTTAAAAATTATTAGATAGCAAAAAAAATAAGTAAAGTGAAAAAAGAAATGACTAACTGGGAGAGGAATTACCCGCGTCCAAGGTCAGGTGCAGCGACGAGAGGAGTTACCCCGCGTCCGAGATCAGGGGCGGTGGCTGGGAGGAGCAACCCCACGTCCAAAGAGCCGTGGCTGCGCGGGCGCAGGAGGGCCTAGAGGAGCTATCCCACGATGAAGGTCAGGAAGGGCGGCGGTGAGGAGATACCCCTCGTCCAAGGTAAGGAGCAATGGCTGCGCTTTGCTGGAGCAGCCATGAAGAGATACCCCACCCCCAAGTAAGACGGTAGGTGTTGCAAGAGGGCATCAGAGGGCAAACACACTGAAACCATACTCACAGAAAACTAGTCAATCTAATCACACTAGGACCACAGCCTTGTCTAACTCAATGAAACTAAGCCATGCCCATGGGGCAACCCAAGACGGGCGGGTCATGGTGGAGAGATCTGACAGAATGTGGTCCACTGGAGAAGGGAATGGCAAACCACTTCAGTATTCTTGCCTTGAGAACCCCATGAACAGTATGAAAAGGCAAAATGATAGGATACTGAAAGAGAAACTACCCAGGTCAGTAGGTGCCCAATATGCTACTGGAGATCAGTGGAGAAATAACTCCAGAAGGAATGAAGGGATGGAGCCAAAGCAAAAACAATACCCAGCTGTGGATGTGACTGGTGGTAGAAGCAAGGTCCGATGCTGTAAAGAGCAATATTGCCTAGGAACCTGGAATGTCAGGTCCATGAATCAAGGCAAATTGGAAGTGGTCAAACAAGAGATGGCAAGAGTGAATGTCAACATTCTAGTAATCAGCAAACTGAAATGGACTGGAATGGGTGAATTTAACTCAGATGACCATTATATCTACTACTGTGGGCAGGAATCCCTCAGAAGAAATGGAGTGGCCATCATGGTCAACAAAAGAGTCCGAAATGCAGTACTTGGATGCAATCTCAAAAACGACAGAATGATCTCTGTTCGTTTCCAAGGCAAACCATTCAATATCACAGTAATCCAAGTCTATGCCCCAACCAGTAATGCTGAAGAAGCTGAAGTTGAATGGTTCTATGAAGACCTACAAGACCTTTTAGAACTAACACCCAAAAAAGATGTCCTTTTCATTATAGGGGATTGGAATGCAAAAGTAGGAAGTCAAGAAACACCTGGAGTAACAGGCAAATTTGGCCTTGGAATACGGAATGAAGCAGGGCAAAGACTAATAGAGTTTTGCCAAGAAAATGCACTGGTCATAGCAAACACGCTCTTCCAACAACACAAGAGAAGCCTCTATACATGGACATCACCAGATGGTCAACACCGAAATCAGATTGATTATATTCTTTGCAGCCAAAGATGGAGAAGCTCTATACAGTCAGCAAAACCAAGACCGGGAGCTGACTGTGGCTCAGATCATGAATTCCTTATTGCCAAATTCAGACTGAAATTGAAGAAAGTAGGGAAAACCACTAGACCATTCAGGTATGACCTAAATCAAATCCCTTATGATTATACAGTGGAAGTGAGAAACACATTTAAGGGCCTAGATCTGATAGATAGAGTGCCTGATGAACTATGGAATGAGGTTCGTGACATTGTACAGGAGACAGGGATCAAGACCATCCCCATGGAAAAGAAATGCAAAAAAGCAAAATGGCTGTCTGGGGAGGCCTTACAAATAGCTGTGAAAAGAAGAGAAGCGAAAAGCAAAGGAGAAAAGGAAAGACATAAACATCTGAATGCAGAGTTCCAAAGAATAGCAGGAAGAGATAAGAAAGCCTTCAGCAATCAATGCAAAGAAATAGAGGAAAACAACAGAATGGGAAACACTAGAGATCTCTTCAAGAAAATCAGAGATACCAAGGGGACATTTCATGCAAAGATGGGCTCGATAAAGGACAGAAATGGTATGGACCTAACAGAAGCAGAAGATATTAAGAAGAGGTGGCAAGAATACACAGAAGAACTGTACAAAAAAGATCTTCACGACCCAGATAATCACGATGGTGTGGTCACTGACCTAGAGCCAGACATCCTGGCATGTGAAGCAAGTGGGCCTTAGAAAGCATCACTATGAACAAAGCTAGTGGAGGTGATAGAATTCCAGTTGAGCTATTCCAAATCCTGAAAGACGATGCTGTGACAGTGCTGCACTCAATATGCCAACAAATTTGGAAAACTCAGCAGTGGCCAGAGGACTGGAAAAGGTCAGTTTTCATTCTGATCCCAAAGAAAGGCAATGCCAAAGAATGCTCAAACTACCGCACAATTGCACTCATCTCACATGCTAGTAAAGTAATGCTCAAAATTCTCTAAGCCAGGCTTCAGCAATATGTGAACTGTGAACTTCCTGATGTTCAAGCTGGTTTTAGAAAAGGCAGAGGAACCAGAGATCAAATTGCCAACATCTGCTGGATCATGGTAAAAGCAAGAGAGTTCCAGAAAAACATCTATTTCTGCTTTATTGACTATGCCAAAGCCTTTGACTGTGTGGATCACAATAAACTGTGGGAAATTCTGAAAGAGATGGGAATACCAGACCACCTGACCTGCCTCTTGAGAAATCTGTGTGCAGGTCAGGAAGCAACAGTTAGAACTGGACATGGAACAACAGACTGGTTCCAAATAGGAAAAGGAGTATGTCAAGGCTGTATATTGTCACCCTGCTTATTTAACTTATATGCAGAATACATCATGAGAAACGCTGGACTGGAAGAAACACAAGCTGGAATCAAGATTGCCGGGAGAAATATAAATAACCTCAGATATGCAGATGACACCACCCTTATGGCAGAAAGTGAAGAGGAGCTCAAAAGCCTCTTGATGAAAGTGAAAGTGGAGAGTGAAAAAGTTGGCTTAAAGCTCAACATTCAGAAAACGAAGATCATGGCATCTGGTCCTATCACTTCATGGCAAATAGATGGGGAAACAGTGTCAGACTTTATTTCTCTGGGCTCCAAAATCACTGCAGATGGTGACTGAAGCCATGAAATTAAAAGATGCTTACTCCTTGGAAGGAAAGTTATGACCAACCTAGATAGCATATTCAAAAGCAGAGACATTACTTTGCCAACAAAGGTCCGTCTAGTCAAGGCTATGGTTTTTCCTGTGGTCACATATGGATGTGAGAGTTGGACTGTGAAGAAGGCTGAGCGCCGAAGAATTGATGCTTTTGAACTGTGGTGTTGGAGAAGACTCTTGAGAGTCCCTTGGACTGCAAGGAGATCCAACCAGTCCATTCTGAAGGAGATCAGCCCTGGGATTTCTTTGGAAGGAATGATGCTAAAGCTGAAACTCCTGTACTTTGGCCACCTCCTGCAAAGAGTTGACTCATTGGAAAAGACTCTGATGCTGGGAGGGCTTGGGGGCAGGAGGAGAAGGGGATGACAGAGGATGAGATGGCTGGATGGCATCACTGACCCAATGGATGTGAGTCTGAGTGAACTCCGGGAGTTGGTGATGGACAGGGAGGCCTGGTGTGCTGCGATTCATGGGGTCACAAAGAGTCGGACACAACTGAGTGACTGATCTGGTCTGAACTGGGAGAACGTTTGTATAACATAAATCATGGAGAAAGGCTTGATATCTTTAAAAGAAATGAATTTTTAATTGATGGAAAAAGGCCAGAAATACCAAAAAAAGATAGGCAAAAGTAACACATCATAACGCCAGATATAAAAATGGTTCTTACACATACGAAACAAGCCTTCTTTGAAAGCACAGTGATGAAATCACAAACAGTAATTTGGCAATTATCTCACAAACCTACATGTTCATTTATTCTTTGATCCTGCAATCTCACTATAGGAATTTAACCCAAAGATTATTTACAGCAATATTAAAATGTATTTTCACAATGACATCATGAACCATTATTTTTAAAGGCAAAATTTGGGAAACAACCTAAATGTCCAAGAGGGGAAATTAGCTGAGTAAGCTAAGGTATATACAGACAATGGAGTAATACATAACTGAGCAACATAATGAAGGAGATCTTGTTAAGCTGATATGGAGTAATTGCAGGAGGTATTTTAAGTGAAGAAAGCAGAAATGCAAAATATCATATATCATATATAATATGCTGTGTTTTGGTAGGAAAGAAGGGGAAACAAGAAAAAAATACATGTATCTGCTTATTTTTACACACAAAAAAAGAACCACGTGAAAGAAAAACCAAAAGTTTATAAATTTGGTTACTTACAAGAGGTGGATGTATTTTGAGATAAAAGGGATATAGAATAGGGACATCCCTGGTGGTCCAGTGGTTAGGACTGTGCTTCTAATGAAGGAGATATGGGTTTGATTCCTTGTAAGGGAACTAGAGTCCCACATGCCAAGTGGTGTGACCAGGCAGTTTAAATATTAAAAAGAATTTTTTTAAAAAAAGAAATATAGGGTAGAGTGACACTTTGCTGAGTGTACTTTTTTGATTAGTGTTGATTTTCAGAAGCAAGTTAGTTATCTACATATTAAAAATCAATCAACAAATATTTGTTGTTCCTCAGTCACTCAGTCTTGTCCAGCTCTTTGTGACCCCATGGACTACAGCATACCAGGCTTCCCTGACAGTAAATAAGAAAAAAAATTAAACTATGAAAAATTTAAAAAAAAAACCCACTTTGTTTTATATGAGTATCATAATTCATTGAGGGATAAATCTACAAAAGAGAAAGTAATCCAAGTAACCCAAAGTATTTGTCTGTGGGATAGGTATTCAAAGAATTGGAAAATGCTGAACTGTTTTTTAGTAGATTTCTTTTTTATAATGGTAGATTTAAGGCAATTGTGAAATCATTTACGATGTATTAAATTGACCAAAAGGATAAGTGCATCAGAGTTGCTGTGGATGAAAAGACATGCAAATAGGAAACGGGAAAGGGAAGAAAGAGGATGGATTAGAATGGGAAATATTGTAAACTCATGATTTCTAAAATATTAGTATGTATGTGTGTATGCAAACACATGTACATGTGCCTGCCTGTTAAGTCTCTCAGTCATGTCTGACTCTTTGCAACCCCATGGACTGTAGCCTGTCAGACTCCTCTGTACATGGGATTTCCTAGGCAAGAACCCTGGAGTGGATTCCCATGCTCTCTTCCAGGGGATCTTCCTGACTCAGGGATCAAACCCAGGTATCTTATGTCTTCTGCATTGGCAGGTGGATTCTTTACTGCTAGTGCCACTTGGGAAGCCCATAGATGTGCATGTATCTATGTAAATATGTGTATATATATGTTTATACATGCATATATTTTCCAGTACTAGTACTATTCACGGAATGGTTCTTTTAGTAAAGACACCTTAATAACAGTGAGCATGCCTAATGCCCCAAGATTGATCTCTAATACTACTAAAGGTAACCAGGAATCCACAGAGGAATATATGACTCCATGGCTGGTCCAGAGTAAATATAAGCCTAGAACATCTTGTGTCAGAAGGATGAGAATTAGTAAAAAACTTATGGAGGCATGTCTCAAAGACATAGAAACCCATAATGAAGCCTTCAATGGCCTAATATGGCACAATTTTAGCAATAGCAACAAAATTATGAATTCATAATTCATATTTATAATAAATAAATGGTGAAGATGATGGATAGATAGAAAGGAGGGTTCTTGCCCTCAGTAGAAGGCTGAGGGCTAAATAGTGAATGTGGAGAGTACTGGAGGTGGAAAATCATCTTTCTGCAACCATCATAGTAAAGATCAGTTCAGGTGAGCATTAATGGATGCCAAATATGGGAGAAATACTGATGAAGAGCAGAATATGCGCATGGTCTTAAAACTTCCCTTCATGGGCTGCTTATTCATTACAAGAGAGAAAAATAGTAACTGTGCACTTGAGATATCAGACAACACCTTGACTGGTTGTGTTGGAATTATGTACATCACCAATGAGTAGGTAGAGATCATGTCTCTTCAGGTGTGATACCTCAGGAGGACTCAGGGTCATTCACATCATATTCTGACCAGGAATATAGTCAGGATATACTCATGAGGAAATGTCAGACAAAGACCAAATGAGGAGTGTTCTATTAAAAAGATCAAAAGGTACTTCATCCTTCAAAAATATCAACAAGATAAATAAAGGCTTTGGAGATGTTCCAGATATGAAGTGACCTTACAAACACGACAACTGCATGCAATATCTGATCCTAAACTGGCTCTTGTACTGGAGGGAAAAAACACTAATAAAGGAAATTATTGGGTTAATTGATAAAATTAAAATATAAATAGTAGATTAGATTAAATATTCATTACTATTAAGTATACTGAAGTTGATAACTACAGTGCAACAACATAGGAAAATTTCTTATTATTGGAAAATTCATATTTAAGTACTTAGAAAAGGGCCAGTATGTGTTCAGTTTACTTTTGAATTGTTCAGAAACACACGTATGCATAGATAGATGAATGGATAGACAGATAATAGATAAATACATACATATATACAAAGATATATAGATACATAGACAGAAATATATGCCATTCTCAAATATATATATGAGAAAATATAAAGATTTATATATTTGTATATTAAAAGAAATTTTTATATTTGTATATAATAAAAATTTGCATATTTGCATATAAAAAGAAGGAGGAGGAAGAGGTGATAGAAGAGAAGGAAGGAGAATAATGAGACAGACAAAAAAATGAGATAAAATGTTAACAGCAGGAGAATCTGGGTAAAAGATATATGAGTTGCCTTTTTTTTTTTTTTCCTGTTCTTGCAATTTTCTCTAAGTCTGAAATTATTTCCAAATAAAAAGTATTATAAAACTCTTGACTCCTCAAATGAAATATTGGGATGAACTTAAAATTTACCTCATCAAAAAAATAAATAAAACAACTTGAATATCAGATGGGGAAATGCTTCCTGATACAGGGTAAGAGGTGAGGTCACTGTGGTGTTGGCTGTGGTTGGTGTGGGCTGAGGGTGACTCTGCAGATTGGCTCCAGATGGGAAGATGAAGGACAGATATCAGAGCAGATTCAGGGTCCCCCATACACTAGTAACGCAGAAGCCCTCAGCCAAGTTCTTGGGTTTTTTCACTATGGTGTTGCTCCCAAGCCTTTCCTTTCTAACAAGCCCTGAAGTGAGGGTGCCAGGTTTGTCCTTGGGGGCTCCAGGACACATCCATATAGGGTTAGTTTGGCCTTGATGAATTTTCTGGGGTTGGCAAAGTTACTTCGTGCCCTGAATACCCTAATCTCAACATTTCTTTCTTTTTCCATTAAGCTCCTTGAAAATATAAGAAATTCTTCGGATGCTAAGGTGGCATGGGTGCTGTGGACACACCTCAGATGCCTTCACCCAAGCTTCCAGGTCCCCCACTTCCTCGAAAGAAAGACTCTCCCTTCATGCGCCCATCAGAGACTAATTCTTTGCAAAGACTGATGGCACTATTAAATCATTAAGAAGACAGGCTGTCAGCCAGTCTGTTTAAGTCTTAACCAGACTCTATCACTTACTGACTGGAGGATATTAAGAAGGTTACTTTCCTGTTCCTTACTTCGCTTACCAGTAAGAGTATAAATATTATATTGTGAGGTTTGAATGAGTAATGCTATACTACACTTATCCCAAAAAGATAGAAAAGATTTAATGCATTTAGTCATTTAGATTTAATATTCTCTTAGCTAAATCCTTTAACTGGTGAGAGTTTAGACTCCTCTTTCATAACTGTATTCTGAATTGTACCTGTTTATTATTCTCTTTTGTCTGATCCTTTCAGTGTCCCTCATAAACTCTAAAGTTGACTGAGCTATATTCTTGGTTAACAATCTCTAACCCTTGAACCCATATCCATGCATCCTCAAACACATGCATATACACGAGCGAAACTGCAAAAAAAACCCCTGCAAAAACCATCTGATGCACAAAATAGGGCCTTTTCCAGATTAATCAGGACCATGCTGTCTCTAGCCAGAGAACACAGGGTTATTGGTGAATGAGCAGTGATTTAAGAGGTCCAGAAGGCTCTCTTGATCCCAAGTATTCATCTAACATGCTGAAATCCCTGATACATTAATAACATTTTATTAAGAAGATTGATATTTAGTTGAGTTAAGGCAGGAACATATTGGGAGAGATTTGTGGCTCCTGTTGGAGTCCTAATCATAATTCTGCCCTGCCTTAACCTCTCTGTGACCTAGTTTCATCAACTGTAAAAGAGAAAACCTACATCAATGACTCAGTAGAGTTATACAGGTAAAGAACTTTGGAAAAAAAACATGTCATTATGCTATATAAGTATGATCTAGGTCTCCCCATTCGGTACTAGTGGTAAAGAACCAGATTGCCAAGGCAGGAGAAAAAATATACAGATTTTTTTTTTCAAGGAACAAATTGTCATATATACCATGAAGGGAAAAGAAAATGTAGTGTGAGAGAAAAAGTAGGATGGAAGGTGGTGAGTGTGCAGGGGTGCAGAGGTGTGTGGGTTTGACCATCAAAAAAGGCTGTCTGAGGAGGAGGCATTTGACTTCCCTTCTGGAGTAGGCCTCACTAAGGAGAAGTCATTTACTGGCTTTTCAGGTGGCATTAGTAGTAAATAAACCTCCCTAGGTCAGAAAGATCCCCTGGAGGAGGGCATGGCAACCCACTTCATTACTCTTGCCTGGAGAGTTCCATGTACAGAGGAGCCTGGTGGGCTATCGTCCATAGAGTCGCAAAAAGTCAGACACGACTGAAGCGACTCAGCACGCACACATGCACTGAAAATGAGGAGGAGCCGTCCAGAAACAGGGGACAGCCTGCACGAAGAGTCTAGAGTGAACGATGGCTGTCCAGCGGACCTAGCGTAGTGGGTGAGCCTGTGCATGGCCTGCAATGAAGGCAGAAGTCAGATCATGCAAGGCCCAGCTGGGCATGGGAGAAGTTCACATTTGACTTTATGAGCCCTGTGAAGTCATTGCAAGTCTTTAGGCAAGACAGTAACATAATCCAATTTGCTTTTTCAGATGCTCTCACTGACTGCCATATAAAAGTATATTGGCCTGGAGAAAAGACAGAACACAGGCAGATTAAGCCCTCTTCCAAGGGATTTGGCTGCTGTATTCTCTGAACTGAAGAGACCACCCAGGCACTGGTCTGTTTGGTCACCCATACAAAATGCATCCCTCTGTATTTCAGGGAACCAGTCCAAAGCCTCCTGTACTCTTTGGGCTTGGATCATTGATGTTCCATTGGGGCTGGGAGGGACAGCAAGTTTTGACTTTTGAATAATGTCTTGTGCCTTGTAACATATGGCTTTGATCTATCTGAATGGGAATCTTGGTCTGTTTATCTGACATCATTATTACTATCTCTTTGGCACTCGAGATGTAAATTATGTTCTGATGAATTTTTTCCTTTTAATTTTACAATCAGCTTGTCTTAATATTTTATTATTAATAAAATTTGCTCTTCTATTCCATAAGTGGAAATCTGAAGAAAGAATTCCAATTTTGAAAATCTTTTCCATACTGAGATTAACTAAATGCTCAATTGTTGGGCTAAATTGCTGAGGTTTTATTGGTTTGCTTGTTTGCATTTGAAAAACTATGTTTGAGTATCTGGATCTACAGCTTCCATTAATTAGTTTGACTGTTTTATCCTTTTTTTTTTTTTCTTTTTGCCTATCAGGTGTTACACAGATAGGTTTGATGTATTGAGTATCTATTGACCCCTATTCTGTCTCTAAGCGGCTGTATGAATTTGGACCTCTGAGACTGTCAGCTGTTTCAACTGTGACCATTTAGTTTGGATGGTATTGTGTATACTGGAGGACATAGCATTGTTTCTTTTTGTTATTATTTTATGTGTCAGGTTGGGTTCTGTCAGTATCAGAGGCCAAGATGGAGTTAGGACTACAGAAGTTGTATTGGGGAATAGGAGCTGTGAAAGGAAAGGAGAGCAAGCAGAAACAGTGTGGTGTGTCATCACACTGGGTGTAGTCCTGATGAAGTTCTGCCAGTCCAGTTCCAGGCTTCAGACCAATGATTGATCCTTAAAAGAGTCCTACAATTTGGGGCAGAAATAGTCAGACCTTGAATCACCATCTTGCTCAGTCATTGGCTGAAATTCTCCTCAAGAAGAGCATGACCTCATGTGAAAAGCCGAAGTGGACCTTGAAGGCACAAACAATCTGAAGATGGGCAGTCAACCACAGTCCTTGCTGCTGGGCAGCTCCTCCTTAATGGAAGGAGAAGCAGAGTACACATCTCTTTGCCTTCCACAGAGAAAGTGCCTCCCTCCATGTGTCAGAGAATCTTGTGTCCTGTGAAGTCCTTGTCTGTGTACACGAGAGAACAGCTCCTTCTTTCTACCTAAAGAAAATTGGAAGAGAGAGGTTGATGGAACAAACTACAGTCCTATGTGGAGAAGGCAATGGCACCCCACTCCAGTACTCTTGCCTGGAAAATCCCACGGACAGAGGAGCCTGGTAGGCTGCAGTCCATGGGGTCACTAAGAGTCGGACACGACTGAGCAATTTCACTTTGACTTTTCACTTTCATGCATTGGAGAGACTGCTGTTGGCCCACGGGCCACAACTGCTCACTCTTCTTCTCTCCAGTATCCATTCTAACGTGCCCACATCCTCTTCCACCACCTCTGCTGGTCTTAGTGGCTGACCTGGTCGTGTGACTCAAACTCTCATTTCTGAGAGGTCTGAGATCCCTCTCAGCCAGGGTGGTCTTGCTTATTTATTCTCAGTCACAGTTAGGCAGGAAAGAACTAAAAAGCACCCCAAGTGGGTCACCTGAGCTCCCCATGGATTCCCCCCTGCCAGGGTACAAGAGCAGCCCAACTTCTCTCCCAACAAAGATGTGTATAGTCAAATCTATGGTTTTTCCAGTAATCATGTATGGATGTGAGAGTTGGACCATAAAGAAGGCTGAGCCCTGAAAAACTGGTGCTTTTGAACTGTGGTGCTGGAGAAGACTCTTGAGAGTCCCTTGGATAGCAAGGAGATCAAACCAGTCAATCCTAAAGGAAATCAATCCTGAAATTTCACTGGAAGGACTGATGCTGAAGCTGAAGCTCCAATATTTTGGCCACCTGATGCAAAGAGCCAACTAACTGGAAAAGACCTTAATGCTGGGAAAGATTGAAGGCAGGAGGAGAAGAGGATGACAAAGGATGAGATGGTTAGATGGCATCACTGATTCAATGCATGTAAGTTTAAGCAAACTCAGGGAGATAGTGAAGGACGGGGAACCCTGGCATGCTGCAATCCATGGGGTCGCAAAGAGTTGGACATGGCTTAGCAACCAAACAATAACAATCTCTCTGCTGATTAGGATCACTTACTGCTAGTGAGTCCTCTTTTGCCTGCCAGTCCCTTAGCACAAGGGACCCAAGATGCCTGGCAGGGATAAGGACTTCTAATGGTTCAGTCAGGTAGGACCTGCATACAGACACAAAGACTCTCAGTCAATTTCTAGGAGTCATGGTAAGTGGGTTCACCTCTCATGCCTTGGTTCTCAAATCCACATATCCCTTCTATTGTGAACCTAGTGCCATATAAACCTTGAGATTCTTTGTAAATATTGCATCCTGAAGAACGATGTCCAGCTTTCACAGGGTTTTGACTCTGGGCTGGCACTGCATCTGTGACTTCAGCAGGCCTTTACAATGCTCTGTGAGACTGGCATCCTCAGGATGGTGTGCTTTGTGATGCCGCTAATGGATCCCAAAGACTTGAATCCCCTCCCACATCTCCATCACTGTAAAGTGGGTTCTCTGGTCAAATGCTACCTTGTATGGGATTCTACCCCTCTGAACCAAAGATTCTAGGAGCCCCAAAATAGTGGTGTTAGCTGAGGCCCTGCAAGCAGAAAACGCAAATTCATACTTTGAATAGGTATCTAATCCTATTGGATCTAATTTAATAAATTTACCTCTGACTGGTCACTTGATCTCCTCAAAGAATAGGGTCATGTTAGGGGCTTCAAACTGATCTTTGTTGCAAATAGGTTAGACATTCACAGGTAGCAATAAACTGACCATTGTCAATGGGAGACTGTGCTATTGATTCCATATATATTAATGGCCTGCATCTCTGCATTCATGGCCATTTCATTCATCTGTTAATTGTGCCAACACTGGAGTAGCTGTTGACTGGCAAATACCCAGCTGCCCAAGTTATTTTTTCAATTTGGTTGTTAAATGCCTCACTCATGGTAGATACTTTCTAGTAGCCTTTAATATATAATTTTAAGAAATACTCTTCAAACTTGGTGTCCTCTCTAATATACCCATCCTCACACCTCTACTTCTGATATTTTTGATTCCAGTCTTTTGTTTTTCAAGATCTGGACCCTCTGGCCAGGTCATTCAACACTGCTCATGGAGTTTTGGGGTTTTTTCCCTCTCACTTGTATCCCTCAGGGACCTGCTGAATAAGGCTTATAATGTAGCCAACATTAATTTTTAAAAAATGTTTATTTATTTATGTTTGGCTATGCTGGGTCTTCATTGCATGGCCTTTCCTTTAGTTGTGGAGAACAGGGGCTACTCTGTAGTTGCAGTGTGCAGGCTTTTCATTGCAATGGCTTCTCTTGTTGCGGAACTTGGGCCCTATGGCATGTAGGAGTCAGTGGTTGCTGCATGTGGGCTCAGCAGTAGCACATCATGGGCTCCAGAGGGCAGGCTCAGTAGCTGAGCACATGGACCCAGTTGCCCTGCAACATGTAGGATCTTCCTGGACCAGGGTTCAAACTGGCATCCCCTGCATTGCAAGGCAGACTCTCAACCACTGGACCACCAGGGAAGTCAGATGGTGTGGCCCAAGTGGCAGAGTTACTTGTATCATGGTCTGAGTCCTGTGGAGAGGCTTTTATTGCTCCGGATGCTACAAAAACCCAAGAGCCATTGTATCACCCAGTATTGCAGCCATATCAATATTCCTAGGTATCTAATGTGTTGCCTCCAGATACCAAAAAGTCCTGTTAGGAATTATACATTCCTCTTTGTAAAAGTAAACACAGAGTGCAACAATTTCTCTTTCATTTTAGACAGGATGATTCTACATGCCCCTGGCCAGGAGAGTCCCATAAATGCTTTACTGAAGTGGCAGCTCTATAAGTTATTATAGCATTTATCTCCCACCCTCTTAGTCCCTAGGTTTGGAATACATGCCCTCCAGGGTATTAGACATCCTTATCCTCAGTGTGAGTTTCTGCAAGATACCCAGATGGTCCAGAGATCTTCACATGATATTACAGCAGACAGCTGCAAGAGTTAGCAAAAGTATTACTATAGGAAAAACAATAAACATATATATATATATATATATATATACACACACACGCACACACACACATAGTTTTATGTTCTGCATGAATGCAAACTATTTCTGAAAGCCCTTTCATTGTTAAGATAGAAAAAACACACTTGCCAAATCATTGGATGCCCATCATATATCTGTGGCCACATTTATCTGTTCTAGCAAAGAGAATTCACATAGCAGGTAGCTGCAACAGGTCGAGCCTACAATGGTCAATAGAGTCATTTTCCAGAACCTATGCAAATTCTGCAAGGGCTAGATTTTTGAGTTTAACAGTGACTACCACCTTACAATATTTAACCTGAAACCCTAATAAATGCCTTTTTATTCCATCTTGATTTCTGACTTCTTGATCAAGTACCCTTAAAATCTAGTCCCATGTGGACTGACCTGATCCCTGAAAGTACTGGGGTGATCAAACATTCTACTTTGCCTAAGATTGCTCTGTTTTTCGGAGAAGGTGATGGCACCCCACTCCAGTACTGGTGCCTGGAAAATCCAATGGACAGAGGTGCCTGGGAGGCTGCAGTCCATGCGGTCGCGAAGAGTCGGACATGACTGAGCGACTTCACTTCACTTTTCACTTTCATGCGTTGGAGAAGGAAGTGGCAACCCACTCCAGTGTTCTTGCCTGGAGAATCCCAGGGACCAGGGAGCCTGGTGGGCTGCCATCTATGGGGTCGCACAGAGTCAGACATGACTGAAGTGATTTACCAGCAGCAGCTCTGTTTTTAGCACAGAAACTCCTGCATTGCAGGCTATCTGCCAGCCTTGGGCAAACCAGCACTTTTGATTGCCCAACAACAGTCACTATTTTTTACAACTCCTCTAGGATAAAATCTCTTTTTTCCTTTATCATGACTAGCATGTTTCCGATTACGTTATGTTGTGACAACCCTATTCATTGGCCTGGAGGCCAGGACCGTACATGGCAATTTTTAAAGGAAGCACTTTTTTATGGCTTTTAGAGAAAAAGATCTCTTATTTTCTCCCATAGTGGGGAAATTTTTGCCTGTTAAGAAGGAGAATACCCACTTCTACAGACTCAAATTGTTCAGAGTCTGTGTATTCTTCAGGGGAATCACCCGTATGACCTCTGCCCATGTGTCAGGGATTTAGGTTTTTCCAACCAGGGCTTGAAGTTTGTCTTACCAGACTTACCTTTTAAAAAATTGTTTTTATTGGAGTATAGTTGATTTACATTGTTTTGTGAGTTTCAGGTATACAGCAAAGTGAATCAGTGTACATATATCTCCTCTTTTCACAGACTTGTCTTTGATGAACATTCAGCAGTCTTCGAATTTCAGCTTCTCTGATTGTTACAGACTGGATTTGATCTCATGCTCTGCTCACCATCACATTATAGGAGGGGATTTTCTCGAGCTGCCCAAGAGACTCTGGTTTTCACGTTTAGTTTTTAGTTGTTTCCATTGTTAATTGTCCTCAGTGTCCTATTACCCACATGCAGGTCATACATGCAACTTAGTAATAGTCATTCAACATCATTGCTAAGCTGCTAAGTCACTTCAGTCGTGTCCAACTCTGTGTGTAGACGGCAGCCCACTAGGCTCCTCCGTCCCTGGGATTCTCCAGGCAAGAACACTGGAGTGGGTTGCCATTTCCTTCTCCAATGCATGAAAGTGAAAAGTGAAAGTGAAGTCACTCAGTCGTGTCCGACTCTTACCGACCCCGTGGACTACAGCCCACCAGGCTCCTCCATCCATGGGATTCTCCAGGCAAAAGTACTGGAGTGGGGTGCCATTGTCTTTTCCAATTCAACATCATTATTCTTATAACAAATATACATTTGTAGGCATATTTTATAAATTAATATGTATAAATTTCTATTATTATTATTTCATTTCATGAATGCCACCAACACCTCTGTATGTTCAAATGCTTAAAATCATTCCACCAGCCTGTTCTCTCAAGATACCAGTGATGAAGTTTTAATATTTAGGTCACCACCTTGCCCCAGGCCATCTTTGCTCTACCTGCCACTCAGGGAGGGTCCTCCTTATGCATGTTCCGGTCTCTTACCCTCATCTTCATGCCTGCTTTCTCAGAAAACTTCTAGTGCCAACTGTGCAAGGAAAGGAGTATTCAAGATAGAATCAGGAGTGAGGTCTATTGCGGAGTAAAGGAATATCACCTATGAAAGGAAAAGGAAGGGAAGAGGCTTGTGCAGGCAAACTGCCAGAGTGCAATGCTGTCCTGACTGTGTCAGCCCAGTGAGGAGCTCTGGAGCAAAGCTTGCTCACTGGGAGAGTCTTGCATACAGCTGAATATCTGTCTTGTGAATTTGGCTCATGGCTGCCCTGAGAAGAACATGGCCTCAACTGCCACTGCTTTGCTCTATCCTCAGTTGAGGGTCACCCCAAAGAAATGACTTTGGCTTGAAAACTGTAACAGATCCCAAAGGTATGTCTGCAGGCAGCCAGCTAACTGCATGCCTTACAGCTTGTCAGAAAGTCTGTTCTTGAAGGGGAATCTGAGCAGCACATCTCCATACCCACCGTAAAAATCATAAACACCTACAGTCAAAAGGAACCTTGAAGAATCTTTGCTTTCCACTAATTATAAGATTTGCCATTAGTCTGTGTACCTCCATGAAACAAACAAAAAACAACACACCCAGTCATCAGATCGGATCAGATCAGTTGCTCAGTCGTGTCCAACTCTTTGTGACCCCATGAATCGAAGCATGCCAGGGCTCCCTGTCCATCACCAACTCCCGGAGTTCACTCAGACTCACGTCCATTGAGTCAGTGATGCCATCCAGCCATCTCATCCTCTGTCGTCCCCTTCTCCTCCTGCCCCCAATCCCTCCCAGCATCAGAGTCTTTTCCAATGAGTCAACTCTTTGCAGGAGGTGGCCAAAGTACTGGAGTTTCAGCTTCAGCATCATTCCTTCCAAGTCATCAGAGACCATCAATTTTAATTCCATGCCATTTCAGAGGTGTTAAAATCCAGAAAAACACACACAGAACAGATGAAATGTGGTACTTACTTTACTTTTTGTTAACCTTTCAGAGAAGGAAGTGTTCTGTGTTGTTAACCCCTTGAGTCTTCAGTACAGGAGTTTAGTCCAATATCATCTTGAATTGTGAAAGAAGCCCAACTCTATTTCTTCTTTTTTCTATTTTCTGTGGTGCACATGGAGATGAAATAATCAGCATCACCCTCTGAAAAAGAGCCTTCCTGGATCACCTCAAGTTGTTCACATTGCTCCTCTTCACCTCTGCTCAGAGTACATAGCATTGAAAGATTAAACAGAAAAAAAAAAAAAAGAAAAAGAAAATTACAGAACATAACCAAAGTAAAAAAACTGCACAAACACTTTACCACTGGGTATTAAAATTAACACAGCCATTTTGGAAAATAGTAAGGAGTGTCTATAAGAGATGAAGCTATGTATACCCTACGATCTAGTGGTCTACTCCCAGTTACATAGCCAAAAAAAATATGCCAAAAGGCAGATACAGGAATGATAAAACAGCATTACCCATCATAGCTCCAAACTGAAAGCAATCCAGATTTATCCTTTGATAGTAGAATAGGTAGACTGATAAAATATAAAGCATCAATGAATTAAACCCCTGAAAAATGTGACAATGTGGATAAATTCCAGGAAAGGTAGATGTAAAGAGGACATGTGTGATATTATTCTATTCATAAAACACAAAAATAGGAAAAAGAAATTTATACTGTTAGAAGTCAGGATAATTGTTAGTGTTGAGAGAAAGACAACAGTAGTGACCAAGAGGTTCCTTGAAGATAACAAATTCTGCTTCATGGTTGATTCTCTCTGTCTTGATGTGTGCTATATTCACTCTGTGAGGACTTCCCTGGCAGTCCAGTGGTTAAGACTCCACTTACATGGTAAGGGGGCGCGGACTCAATCCTTAATCAGGGATCTAAGATCCCACAAGCCTGCTGTGTGATGTGACATTTTATAAAAAGAACTTCCCTCTTCACTTTGTGAAACTTTATCTAGTTGTACCTTAATGATTTCATATTTTGCCATAGATATAAAGAAATCCTACTTACCTTAATGACTTCATATTTTGCTAAAGATGTGTATTTTACTTTAATAAGAAGTTTACAGTGAAGTGAAATAAATGACGCTCATATGACTAAGGCCAAACTCTGGTGGCTCAGATGGTAAAGCATCTAAGATTTGGTAAATCTAGGTACCCGAAGGGTACTGGACAGACGTGTGTGATATTATTTTACATTTTCTCACATGCCAAAAAATATCCTTATAAAAAGTCCAAAAAGAACTTGAACGTCATGACAAGTCAGTTCTAAGCTTTCTCCATCCTGTTGCTTAGTGATTAGAGGTTCATTGATTGGATATAAAATAAGTGGTCAAGTTGAAAGTAAAAGTATGAAAAAATTATCATTCAAGTTCTAACCAAAGAAAAGATGATATGACTGTATTTATTAAAATAGACTTTAGGTCAAACAACAACTGCAGATTAAAAAGGTCATTTTTGAATCATGAACATTTTGGTTAAGTGGTAAGATATGAAATTAAAACTGTATGGTTGAAAGCAGAGCTAAAAATACATAAAGAAAAAAAAACAAAAAACTTCAAAGAAATCCACATTTATCTAAAATAAATGATAGAGTATCTAGACTAAAATATCTACAGCAAACTATGAAATCATGACAGAACATTAAAATCTTCTGCACTGTAATTAGATAGCATATTCAAAAGCAGAGACATTACTTTGCCAACTAAGGTCCGTCTAGTCAAGGCTATGGTTTTTCCAGTGGTCATGTATGGATGTGAAAGTTGGACTGTAAAGAAGGCTGAGCACCGAGGAATTGATGCTTTTGAACTGTGGTGTTGGAAAAGACTGTTGAGAGTCCCTTGGACTGCAAGGAGATCCAACCAGTCCATTCTAAAGGAGATCAGCCCTGGGATTTCTTTGGAAGGAATGATGCTAAAGCTGAAACTCCAGTACTTTGGCCACCTCATGCAAAGAGTTGACTCATTGGAAAAGACTCTGATGCTGGGAGGGATTGGGAGCAGGAGGAGAAGGGGACGACAGAAGATGAGATGGCTGGATGGCATCACTGACTCGATGGACGTGAGTCTGAGTGAACTCCGGGAGTTGGTGATGGACAGGGAGGCCTGGCATGCTATGATTCATGGGGTCACAAAAGAGTCGGACACGACTGAGCAACTGAACTGAACTGAACATAGCAAACTTAGGAGAGGCAAGTAAAGCAATTCTGAGGGCAAATTCTAATCTTAACTTATATATTAGAAAAATAAAGACTAAATGAGTTAATAAACCATCTGAAGTTCTGAGAAAAATAGCAACATAACTCCAAATATAGCAGATGGAAGAATATTTTTAATAAGAGTTAAAATAAACCAAATAGAAAGCACAGATAAAGTTCAGAGCTTACTAGTTAATACTAACCAAGATTTAATTCTTTGAAAAGATTAATAAGGCTACAAAACTTTAGCAAAACTTATTCCATAGTGTAAGCACAATAGGTATTAAAATGAAAAGTGCTGTAGGCATTAAAGAGACAATAAAGGATAAGGTGAATAAAGGATAGCATTCATTTGAAAATTTAGATAAAATACACAAATTAATAACTTGCAAAAGCAAAGCAAATTGACAAATAGAAAGTCTAAAACTTTAGAACTATAAAAAAATTAAATTACTCATCAAAAAATTTTTTCTTTCTACAAACTCCTGGCTCATGTAGCTTCATGAAAGAATTCCACCAAATATTCAAAGATCAGACAATTCCAGTTTTATCCAAGCTCCTCAAGGATAGGATTGAAGTCAGTTCAGTTCAGTTCAGTTGCTCAGTCGTGTCTGACTCTTTGTGACCCCATGAACCGCAGCATACCAGGCCTCCCTGTCCATCACCAACTCACGGAGTCCACCCAAACCCATGTCCATCGAGTTGGTGACACCGTCCAACCATCTCATCCTCTGTCATCCCCTTCTCCTCCTGCCCTCAATCTTTCCCAGCATCAGAGTCTTTTCCAATGAGTCAGCTCTTCGCATCAGGTGGTCAAAGTTTTGGAGTTTCAGCTTCAGCATCAGTTCTAACAATGAACACCCAGGACTGATCTCATTTAGAATGGACGGGTTGGATCTCCTTGCAGTCCAAGGGACTCTCAAGAGTCTTCTCCAGCACCACAGTTCAAAAGCATCAATTCTTTGGTGCTCAGCTTTCTTTATAGTCCAACTCTCACATCCATACATGACTACTGGAAAAACCATATCCTTGACTAGATGGACCTTTGTTGACAAAGTAATGTCTCTGCAATTTAATATGCTGTCTAGGTTGGTCATAAAGTTCCTTCCAAGGAGTAAATGTCTTTTAATTTTATGGCTGCAGTCACCACCTGCAGTGATTTTGGAGCCCAGAAAAATAAAGTCATCTACTGTTTCCCCATCTATTTGCCATGAAGTGATGAGACCGGATGCCATGATCTTAGTTTTCTGAATGTTGAGCTTTAAGTCAACTTTTTCACTCTCCTCTTTCACTTTCATCAAGAGGCTCTTTAGTTCTTCACTTTCTGCCATAAGGGTGGTGTCATCTGCATATCTGAGGTTATTGATATTTCTCCTGGCAATCTTGATTCCAGCTTGTGCTTCCTCCAGCCCAGAATTTCTCATGATGTACTCTGCATAGAAGCTAAGTAAGCAGGGTGATAATATACAGGATTTAATTCATGAGTTTAGAATTAAAATTGTAGAGATGTTGTCTCCCCTAAGCATATGACAACTTCAATTAAAATGCCAACTGTAGTCTTTGAGTAAGTTGTGAAACTAAGTTAAAATTGTCACAGAAGTATACAGTGCTGGGAATAAACAAGACAGTTTAAAGAAGAAATTGTGAGCCCTGTTGTACCAGATATCAAGACATGTTATGTGTGTGTGCTCAGTCATGTCCAACTCTGAATCTTTGATACCTCAAGGGCTATAACCCACCAGACTCCTCTGTCCATGGGATCTTTCAGACAAGAATACTGGAGCAGGTTGCCATTTCCTCCTGTAGGGGATCTTCCCAACCCAGGGATCAAACCCACGTCTCTTATGTCTTCTACATTGGCAGGCAGGTTCTTTACCACTAGCACCACCTGGGAAGCCCCATCATAACAGATTAGTCAGACGTAGGTTTCATGTATCTGGACCCTTGTTTTATGACAGATACTATAGCAGAGCAACTGTTATAAGGATGGACTTTTAGCAAATTGTATTGGCACAATTGAGTATCCACTTTGAAAACTCACACTATACAAAAACATCAAATCTGGATGAAATAAATGCAATCATAAAGGACAAAGGTATGAAAATTTTAAAATATAATATAGGATAGTATTTTCATAATTCACAGCAGGGAAAATATTTTTAAAGCAGATGTAAGAAACATAAGCCATGCAGAAATATTACAAACATTATTATAAATTTAAGAAATTGTGCTCATCAAGAGATATTAAAAGGATGAGAATACAAGCTACAAAGCAGAAAATGTTCTAAAATATATCCAAAAAATCACTACTATCCAAAATAGACAAAGGACTATGAATCAATGAGACAAGCAAACTGATGGAAAAGTAGGCAGAAGAACTGAAACAATATTTCACAAAGGAGGACATTTTAATGACAAGTAAATATACAAAGAAAGGCTTAACATCATTATACCCTGAAAAATGAAAACTAAATCCACAAATATAGGCTATGGCATACCCTTCAAGTTGGCAAAAATATGAATATCTTACAATACCAAGTGTTGGGATAGATGGAAACTCTCACCTACCACTGGTGAGAATATGAATTATACTTGAGACCATGAATTATACCAATACTTTATCCATTTTGGAAAATGACTTGAAATTGTTTAGTAAATTTATACACGTACATTCCTAGCTACCAGCAATTCCATTCCTGGCAAGAATGTTCGTAACATCATTATTAGTAATTGTCAAAAACAATAAACATCACAAATAAGCATCAATAAGAGAATGGATAATTTGTGGTATTTTTTAAAAGGACAATTATAGCTATATACCTAAACATGGATAAATCATATGTATAATATTAAATGAAAGACACATGGAATGAAAGAACACGTTTGATGTGATTCTATTTATAAAATTATTATAAGCAGGAGTGTAAATAATATTTATGAAAGATGCATACCTAGCCAGTAAAAGCATTTTTTTAAAAAAAGCAAAGAAAGGATTATCGGAAAAGGCAGAACACTCATTATTCATGGGGAAGGGGATGGGGGAGAGCCACATTGGAGGGTCACAGAGTGAGTTTTTTAAATTACTATAAATGTTTTCTTAACCTGGATGGTGACAGCACAGGGGGTAATTTTAATATTATTATTTAAAATGTATATATTATAATGCATTTTTGGTACATATAATATATTTATAAGATTAAGAAAAAAAAGATAAGTGAAAATTCCAGGAAGTTGGGTCTTGATAAGATAAGACTTTGGCCTCTTCCTTAAGATGGACTGTGATCTGACACCATAGCCAACTTCCAAAGAGTAAGAAATTCAGTCAAAAAAGCCATTCATTTCCTCCTCACAGCATCACTATTGTTTGACCGGATTACCTGGACACTGCTGCTTTCTAGAGTTACAGCCCTTTGATCACTGGGGGTCAAATAAAGGTGTCAAGACATTATTAGAACATCAATTTAACAAGAGCTGTAAGGATGTATATCTCACCCAAGCAGTGTGGGAAGTCTTTTTGCAGGTTTTGTTGTTGTTGTTGTTGTTTTAACAAAAGGCATATTTATCCATCAGGAACAAATTAAAGTATTACCTGGTGAAATGATAATGTAATATCTAAATTTCTCAAGACTTTCCTAAATAAAACTAGTTTTTTCTTGTATGTATCTTCTGTTTACCAAATCCTCCTAGTGAGTGAAATTTGTTCAGTGGTGTCCAACTCTTTGTGACGCCCCCATGGACTATACACTCCATGGAATTCTCCAGGTCAGAATACTAGAGGGGGTAGTAGTTCCCTTCTTCCAGGGATCTTCCCAACCCAAGGATCAAACCCAGGTCTCCCACATTTCAGGCAGATTCTTTACCACTCAAATATGAAAGAAACTGAATACTAAGTGAGGACTTTCAGTGAATTGCTCCTTATTGAACAGGGTGGATCAGCTTAAATATAGTTGTCTTAAAATAATACTTTAAACTTATTTTTTAATAATTTTGAGTCACTTTTAATTATCGTTTGCTTAAGGTCTGTTTTGTATGTTTTCATTCACGTATGACTTTTTGTGACTCATGGACTGTAGCCCACCAGGCTCCTCTCGCCATGAAATTTTCCAGGCAAGAATACTGGAGCGGGTTGCTATTCCTTCTCCAGGGCATCTTCCTGACCCAGGGATCAAAGATACGTCTCTTGTGGCTCCTGCATTGGCCGGCAGATTCGTTACCACTGTGCCACCTGGGAAGCTCCTGTTTTGTATAATACACTATGAAAATTTCCAAGAGAGAGGGTACACTATCCATATTGTTCTCTATATTCTCAGCTCTTAGAAACAAAGACCTAACACAGTAAATATTTGTCCAGTGATAATAAAGGAAAACAAATGAATATATGAGTGAATGAACATCTAATATAATAATCATTGGCTCCATTACACGGCTGCAGATTCAGGATTCAGCAATGTCCCTTTTCTGATTGCTTTCCAGACTTTTAGAATGGATGAGAATATGCCTCTACTGAAAGTAAAGAAAATGTTGTTAGAAAGAATTCTTTGCCCTTCAAGTTACAGTGGCAAGAATCTCTTAGAATAACTGAATTCCCTAGGAGAGTCACTTGGAAGCTTCTGAGAAGTTGACTGAATGGGCTGTAAAGATCAAAGCAGTACCTTCCCTCATAAAAATGGCAGTCAAAAAAGGGGGGACAGTAAATTCATATCAATATATTTATCAGAACCCACATCAAGTAAAATTTCCACCCAATACCAACCTAGATTCATGATATTCACTTCTACATATGAAAGTCTAGCTATATCTGGCTTTTAAATTCACAAACTAATATTGAAATGACAGATCATTTGACCAAAAAAATTCACAGACATAATTACTTTATGCATTCATAGCCTTCAGTTCAGTTCAGTTGCTCAGTCGTGTCCAACTCTTTGCAACCCCATGAATCACAGCACACCAGGCCTCCCTGTCCATCACCATCTCCCGGAGTTCACTCATACTCATGTCCATTGAGTCAGTGATGCCATCCAGCCATCTCATCTTCTGTCGTCCCCTTCTCCTCCTGCCCCAAATCCCTCTCAGCATCAGAGTCTTTTCCAATGAGTCAACTCTTCTCACAAGGTGGCCAAAGTACTGGAGTTTCAGCTTTAGCATCATTCCTTCCAAAGAACACTCAGGGATGATCTCCTTTAGAATGGACTGGTTGGATCTCCTCTCAAGAGTCTTCTCCAACACCACACTTCAAAAGCATCAATTCTTCGGCTCTAGCTTTCTTCACAATCCAACTCTCACATCCATACATGACTACTGGAAAAACCATAGCCTTGACTAGACGGACCTTTGTTGGCAAAGTAATGTCTCTGCTTTTGAATATGCTATCTAGGTTGGTCATAACTTTTCTTCCAAGGAGTAAGTGTCTTTTAATGTCATGGTTGCAGTCACCATCTGCAGTGATTTTGGAGCCCCCAAAAATAAAGTATGACACTGTTTCCACTGTTTCTCCATCTATTTCCCATGAAGTGATAGGACCAGATGCCATGATCTTCATTTTCTGAATGTTGAGCTTTAAGCCAACTTTTTCACTCTCCTCTTTCACTTTCATCAAGAGGCTTTTTAGTTCCTCTTCACTTTCTGCCATAAGGGTGGTGTCATCTGCATATCTGAGGTGATTGATATTTCTTCCGGCAATCTTGATTCCAGCTTGTGCTTCTTCCAGCCCAGCGTTTCTCATGATGTACTCTGCATATAAGTTAAATAAGCAGGGTGACAATATACAGTTTTGACGTACTCCTTTTCCTATTTGGAACCAGTCTGTTGTTCCATGTCCAGTTCTAACTGTTGCTTCCTGACCCGCATATAGGTTTCTCAAGAGGCAGGTCAGGTGGTCTGGTATTCCCATCTCTTTCAGAATTTTCCACAGTTTCTTGTGATCCACACAGTCAAAGGCTTTGGCATAGTCAATAAAGCAGAAATAGATGTTTTTCTGGAATTCTCTTGCTTTTTCCATGATCCAGCGGATGTTGGCAATTTGATCTCTGGTTCCTCTGCCTTTTCTAAAGCCAGCTTGAACATCTGGAAGTTCACAGTTCACATATTGCTGCTGTAAATCAAACATTAACCTTAGCACAGACAATTTGCAAGATATTTTATTTGTTATAATCACATCTTTGTGTTTGGGAATTAACTGCGGGAAAGCCATTTTAAATTTTAAAATTCTATATTTTAGAAGATTCTGAAAGAATTATAATTGTAATACTGGTTCACACAGTAATTAGTTATGATTAAGTAGGGCCTAAATCAATGAAAACTTACATTTATAAAATACTTATTAATATGCAAAATATTTTCATCTTTACTTATTTGATTACAACGCTGTGAAGTAGCTGAATCCTCAAATGTTAGATTTCCCAGAATCAAACAGAATTTAAGTGGTAGAGCAAGGCCCTTTGAGACCCCATAGACTGTAGCCCACCAGGCTCCTCTGTCCATGGGATTTTCCAGGCAAAAATTCTGAGTGGCCAGCCATTTCCTTCTCTAGAGGATCTTCCTCAGCCAGGGATTGAACTTGGGTTTCCTGTATTGCAGGCAGGTTCTTTATCAACTGAGTCACTAGGGAAGCCAAAGATCCCTCCTTTTCTTGAGTTGGTTAAATGTGTTAGATGATGTCTTACTCCATGCTTCTTCCTAACATCTCTTTACAGAGGCCGAAGAGACGTCCTGCTGTCAAATCATGATTGAATTATACAGTTCATTTCAGTCGCTCAGTCGTGTCTGACTCTTTGCAAACCCACGTCATGTTTCTATTGACTGAAATTGCAACTGATGAGGCTTTGATATAATTGGAAATATTTTCGTTTGTTTGTTTGCTTGTTTCATTGCAGCAAGAATCTGGGAAGAAGTGGGCGGCTGGAAGCAGAAGCCAGTAACCTGGAAGGAGAAAAGGATGCACACCACACCACTGGGTAATTCTGGGGTGTGACAAGGTAAGGAAGGGGTCTGGTGGAAGGGTTTGATGTGGGAGCATGATAACGTCACAGAAGTAGCTGTTTGTGTTATACCATGTTCAAAATAACATTAAAAGCCCGCATACCACAGGCTAACTTGCCAGTAATCTGAGATAGAAGTGCATTAATCCAATTACTTTCCTGGCACCCCAAACCACTTACTACCTACATGCTTTTAGAAGCTCAAATAACTCCAGGGCTAAAATGATAAAATGTGCCCCAGAATAAACAAGTCTCACATTAGGACACTGTGAGTCTCCAGGGGAGGTCTTTACGGCCGCAGGCCATGTTTCCTTATGAAAAGGAATAAACCAGCTCCTAGATTATACACTTCTTCCTTCTCTGACTTGTTTAACAAAAAAGATAAAACATAAAACTTTTTTCCCCATTCATGAGGTAACAGTTGTTGCTATCCTCACACACAATCTTTCTGCCATCCTAAGATTTGTAGATGACCTACGTGTGGATGTATACAATTTCAGGTGACTGTATTTGTAAACACCATTGTATTAAATATTGAGGGTGTTAGGTACTATGTAGGGATAAATTAAAATTCCAGAATTGCAAGAAAAAAAATGTTGAAAAGCCATTTGGTCCAGATTTTTCTTCTTGCAGATGAATAGCTAAAATATTTAAAAATGATCTTGATCCGAGGGATGGTATGGGGAGGGAGGTGGCAGGTGGGGTTCAGGATGGGGAACACGTGTACACCTGTGACGGATACATGTTGATGTATGGCAAAACCAATACAATATTGTAAAGTAAAAAATAATAATAATAAAAAAGTAAAAAATAAAATAAAATAAATAAAAAATAAAAAAACAAAAATACAGGATTTTACAATTAGAAAAGACTCTGAGTTACAAAGAGACTAAATCTTTAAGGTTCTCATCACAAGAAAAAAAACTATGTATGGTGATAGATGGTGGACTTACTGTGTTGATCATTTTGCAATATATATGATGCATATATTAAATCATTGCTTTATACCTGAAACAAATATAATGTTCTATGTTAATTACATTTCAATAGGAAAAAAAAAAGTGGAGAAAAATACCTAAAAATGAGATGGCTAATTATTTGTGTTTTGCCTACCAGTGCCAATCAGTTTGTAGTGATAATCTGCATTTTGATGAAAATCAGACTTGTCTGGTCTTAGGAGGAAAGGTCACCATGATGGATGGGTTGTGAATGGCTATCCTCTACTTGACTATTTTAAATTTAAAACATAAACAAGATTATCAAGTGATCACATAAAGTGACAACTGAAATAACTCACGTTCTATTTCTTAGTTTTACAATCAGGATGCCATCATTTGTTTCTAACCTACTGTTCAAATTGTAGTGTGCACTCAACAGAGGTTGGAGACACAAATCCCATGGAAGAGAACATCAAGATTCTGCACCATCGCACAATTGTTTTAAAGTAAATATGTCGGTGAGTCCACAACGGGAGTTCTCCAAAGTAAATGTCACATTATTTTAGAATACAGTACAATGTCTATAGGGTTTTCCAGATGGCGCTAGTGGTAAAGAATCCACCTGCCAATGCAGGACATGTAAGAGACTAAGAGACGTGCGTTCGATCCCTAGGTTGGGAAGATCCCCTGGAGGAGGGCCTGGCAACCACTCCAGTATTCTTGCCTGGAGAATCCCACAGACAGAGGAGCCTGGTGACCACAGTCCATAAGGTCACAAAGAGCTGGACATGACTGACATGACTTAGCACACATGCACAATGTCTATAAAAGAATAAGTGTTTATAGTAGATAAATAAGAAAAATTAACTAATGTGAAGCTTAAAGTATATTTATTATTAAAGTAAAACAAGAACTGCTGCAAATATTTAGAACTTATGAAGGATGTTTTCAGGGAAGACGCATTTTATCACTGAACTTTTTTTTAGCATTGCTTGTTCTCAGTAATAATAAAAGAGAAAGCAATATTTTGTCAGTTTTATTATTGTTCTGGTAGTAGCTGTAGACAATGCACCGCCTTAGTGCTGACCTCTGGGCAGACAGCTCTCACTGTCTGCGTTGCACACTTCCAAGGTATTGGTGCAGATATTTACCCCTCTGATGTTCTATAAACCTCCCCATTTTGTGAACCCCAGTGAAATGAACTGCGTACGGACTCTAGGAGTTGGTGATGGACAGGGAGGCCCGGCATGCTGCGGTTCATGGGGTCGCAAAGAGTTGGACGCGACTAAGCAACTGAACTGAGCTGAAGTGACAGTAAAAGTAGCTTGGATTTACATTTCAGTCACTTGATTCAAAGAGCAATCTAATTTGATGAACAATTCACATTTTCCCTATCCTGAAATTATGCCTCTGTCAAACATTAAGTTTCTGTCTAAATATGGATGTATTTCTATGCCCTTTATTGATTTCACAGAGAAGGCAATGGCAACCCACTCCAGTACTCTTGCCTGGAAAATCCCATGGACGAGGGGCCTGGTGGGCTGCAGTCATGTCAATGCTGGTTGGCTTAATTAATGGTTCTATAACTACCTTGGTATCAAGCAGAACAGGTGACAGTCATGATTTTTTCCCCTTAAAATTTGTCCTGAATTTTATTGATCCCAATTTTCTTCATTAAAAATTTTAGGATCAGCCTGTCTGTTTCTATTGAGATACGTATTGAGATTTTTTATTGAAATTTGTTAGAATTTATAGATCACTTTAGCAGGAATTAATACAAAATTAGCTTTTCCCCCTTACATGAATTCACTATATCTCTCCTTTTGTTTCTATTAACATCTTTCAAACATATTTTCTATTACTCCATAAATACATGGCTATGTTTTTCTCGAATAGATTTTTAGATGCCATATATTTTTTCACTTGTAACCTTCTAATGCTTAGTTTCCATTTATATAGTGTAATTTATTTTGGTGCATCAGTTTTATGTTGTGCAATATTACCAAGTTCTCTTATTAATCCTAGTACCGTATTAGTAAAATCTTAAAATTTTGTATGTAAACAATTATATAATCAGTGAGTAATATGCAAGTTTTTCCTTCTTAGTCAGTCTTTTCCCCTTTTAATTATTTTTTGGTTTATGTTTGTTTATATATCTGCTTGTCTCATGGCTCTGGCTAGACCCTCCTAAATAATGTCAGATAGAAATGGTGCTATTGAAAATTCATGTCATGTTCCTGATTGTATTTAATGGGAATGTCTTTAACATTTCTCCATTAATCATAATGTTAGCAGAAGTTTTTAAATAAATGCCTTATCAGATTCAGTTCAGTCACTCAGTCGTGTCCGACTCTTTGCAACCCCATGAACCACTGCACGCCAGGCCTCCCTGTCCATCACCAACTCCCAGAATTCACCCAAACCCATGTCCATCGAGTCGGTGATGCCATCCAACCATCTCATCCTCTGTTGTCCCCTTCTCCTCCTGCCCTCAATCTTTCCCAGCATCAGGGTCTTTTCAAATGAGTCAGCTCTTCACATCAGGTGGCCTAAGTATTGGAGTTTCAGCTTCAACATCAGTCCTAACAACGAACACCCAGGACTGATCTTTAGGATGGACTGGTTGGATCTCCTTGCAGTCCAAGGGACTCTCAGAGTCTTCTCTAACACCACAGTTCAAAAGCATAAATTCTTCAGTGCTCAGTTTTCTTTATAGTTCAACTCTCACATCCATACATGACTACTGGAAAAACCATAGCCTTGACTAGACAGATCTTTGTTGACAAAGTACTGTCTCTGCTTTTCAATACGCTGTCTATGTTGGTCATAACTTTCCTTCCAAGGAGTGAGAGTCTTTTAATTTCATGGCTGCAGTCACCATCTGCAGTGATTTTGGAGCTCAGAAAAACAAAGTTAGCCACTGTTTCCACTGTTTCCCCATCTATTTGCCATGAAGTGATGAGACCGGATGCCATGATCTTCGTTTTCTGAATGTTGAGCTTTAAGCCAACTTTTTCACTCTCCTCTTCTACTTTCATCAGGAGGCTCTTTAGTGCTTCTTCAGTTTCTGCCATAAGGGTGGTGTCATCTCCATATCTGAGGTTATTGATATTTCTCCCGGCAATCTTGACTCCAGCTTGTGCTTCCTCCAGCCCAGCGTTTCTCAAGATGTACTCTGCATATAAGTTAAATAAGCAGGGTGACAATATTAGGTAATTGGTTATTCTTGTTTGTTTAAAAGTTCTTTTTATTGTGTTAAGTCATGGATAGCTATTTATCTTTGAAGTTTGGGATTAACATATACACATTATTATATACAAAGCTGATAGTCAACAAGGACCTACTGTATAGTACAGGGAACTCTACTCAATATTCTGTAATAACCTATATGGGAAAATAATCTGAAAAAGAATGGATATCTGTATATATATATAACTGAATCATTTTGCTGTACACTTGAAACTAACACAACTTTATTAATCAGCAACACTTCAATATAAATAATTTTTTTTAAATGTTCAATTATGTATGTTCCTGTTGAACACAAAGTTCTTATTAAAATATGAATTTCAATAAGATTTAAAATGTCAAATACTAATTTTATGAACTAGCCTTATGTGTTTATTCTATTACAAAATATATTTTAATTGGCAGTTATAACACATGTAGCAACATTCTTCTCCAGTAATGCACTTATAAAACTTTTTTGATTTACTTTTCTCTATAATATTATCCATTTTTCTTATATATTTTCTGTAGCTTATTGGTGGTTTAGTCACTAAGTTGTGTCTGACTCTTGCGACCCCATGGACTGTAGCCCGCCAGGCTCTTCTGTCCATGGGATTTCCCAGGCAAGAATACTGGAGTGGATTGTCATTTCCCTCTTCAGAGGATCTTCCCAATCCAGGAATCAAACCCAGGTCTCCTGCATTGCAGGCAGGTTCTTTATCAACTGAGCTATGAGGGAAGGCCTTGTAGCTTACTATTTAAGGTATTATGCTTTTTCTTTTATAGAAAATACCAAAATTATCACATATTATTTTTATTAATTTTTTTTCTGAGTTCTAATAATCAAAAAAAGCTATGTATATGCTTTTCTGAATCTTCTAAGGTCATTTTAGAATTTTCTCTTTTAACCTTTAACTGTGGTGAATGATAATAATTAATTTTCCAATATGAAATCAATTTTGCAGTCTCTATCATGGTATATCTATAAGTTTCCAGGTCAGGTTTACAGATATTCAAGATGCACAATCCTAAGTAATATACCTTTGCCAATGTCTTTGCTTTTACTTTCTTTGTTTCAATATCAAAGTTATAATAGTAATATAAAATTATTTGAGAAGACTTCCTTATTTTTCTATATTGTGAAAAACTTATACAAACTTTGGAAGCAGCTATTCTTTAAATGTTAATAAAACATGTTTATGACCCTCTGAGCCTGGTCTCTTTTTGAGGATAGGTTTTGATTATCAGTTATATTTATTTAGTGGGTATAGTACCATTAAGCTTATCAATTATTTTATTGAGTACTTTCTTTTTCAAGAAATTATACATTTTAAAATATATTGTCATAGGTTATTCATATTTTATTATTTAATTTCTACCCCACCTAAATAGATATTCCTCCTTTTATTTTTTCTCCAGTTCTTTTTTGGTTTACTGCTGAAATAAACATTACAGATATAACTGAAGTTACCTATATTTCCATTCCTGGTCCCATTCCCTTCTGCTCTGCTAGAGACAATCACTATTATGGGTGATTGGTCCATGTATTTTTATGTATTTTTGACATTGGTATATTTAATTTTTTCAAATTGAGGTAAAATACACATAATATGAAATCTACCAAAGTGTATATTTCAGTGGTATTAAGTACACTCACACTGCTATCCTACCATCACCATCATTCATCTCAAAAACTCCCATCTTATACAACTGCAACCCCACACCCATTAAATGATAACACACCATTTCCTTCCTTTCATTCCTGGCAACCACCATTCTACTTTCTGACTATGAATGTGTACGTTCCATTTGTTCATTCCTAGTATTATTAAGCCATACCTTCTCTTTTTCTCAATCAATTTTGCCACAGAATCATCATATTTTCAGTATTTAGAACAAACTAATTTGGTTTGTAGATCTCCATTTTGTGTTTATTTTATATTTTAATATTGGGTATTGATTTCTTATTTATTTTATTTCAGTTCATTCTTGTTTAACTTCTAAAGTTAAATGTTTATTTAATTAACTTAAACCCTGTCTTCTTTTTCAATATGTGTGTGTAGAGGCTGTGCATTTTAAAGAACTGTTTTTCATACATCACACAAGTGACCGTGTATTTTTTTGCTTCAGTAATTTTAATGCTGATTTTTTAAAATGTGGATGCATATTTTTTATTATCTGTGATTTCTATCCACAAAGTTGGGGTGGAAACAAATTTCTTATTCTTGATTTCTAATTTAATTTATGGACAAAAAAGCAATATGGTTCAAATACATTCTATAAAATGTGTTGAGAATAGCTTTCCTGTATTTAAGCTACCAAGCTTCATAAACATTCTGGATATGTTTCAAGAGATTGTTTATTTTGCATTTGTTAATGTACATCCTATATATATGCCCATTAGACCAGCCTTGGTAATTGTGTCAATTGAATCTTCATACATTTACTGATTCTGTCAGTTTTTCCTAACAGTAACTGAGAAAGGTATTACAGTCTTAATATTTCTTATCAGGATGTGGGCCTTAGGAAGCATTACTACAAAGTTAGGAGAAGTAATGGAATTCCAGCTGAGCTACTTCAAATCCTAAAAGATGATGCTGTTGACATGATGAACTCAATATGCCAGCAAATTTGGAAAACTCGGCAGTGGCCACAGGACTGGAAAAGGTCAGTTTTCATTCCAATACCAAAGAAGGGCAATGCCAAAGAATGCTCAAACTACTGCACAATTGTGCTCATTTCACATGCTAGCAAGGTCATGCTCAAAATACTTCAAGCTAGGCTTCAAGAGTAAGTGAATCAAGAACTTCCAGATGTACAAGCTGGATTTACAAAAGGCAGAGGAACCAGAGTTCAAATTGCCAATATCCTTTGGATCATAGAAAAAGCAAGAGAATTCAAGAAAAACATCTGCTTCATTGACTACGCTAAAGCCTTTGACTGTGTGGATCACAACAAACTGTGGAAAATTGTCAAGAGATTAGAATACCAGACTACCTTACCTACCTCCTGAGAAACCTGTATGCAAGTCAAGAAGCAACAGAACTGTACATGGAACAATGGACTGGTTCCAAATTGGGAAAGGAGTATGTCAAAGTTGTATATTGTCTCCCTGTTTATTTAACTTATATTCAGAGTACATCATGTGAAATGTAGCACTGGATGAAGCACAAGCTGGAATCAAGTTTGCCAGGAGAAATATCAATAACCTCAGATATGCAGATGACACCATCCTAATGGCAGAAAGTGAAGAGGAAATAAAAAGCCTCTTGATGAAGGTGAAATAAGAGAGTGAAAAAGTTGGCTTAAAACTCAACATTCAAAAAACTAAGATCACGACATCCGGCCACATCACTTCATGGCAAATAGATGGGGAAACAATGGAAACAGTGACAGATTTTATTTTCTTGGGCTGCAAAATCATGGCGGACTGTGACTGCAGTCATGAAATTAGAAGACACTTGCTCCTTGGAAGAAAAGCTATGACAAACCTAGATAGTGTATTAAAAAGCAGAGACAACACTTTGCTGACAACGGTCTATATATCCAAAGCTATGGTTCTTCCCAGTAGTCCTGTATGGATATGTGAGTTGGACCATAAAGAAGGCTGAGAGCTAAAGAATTGATGCTTTCAAAGGAGATCAAAGCTGTCAATCCTAAAGGAAATTGAACCTGAATATTCACTGGAAGAACTGATGCTGAAGCTGAAGCCCCAGTACTTTGGCCACCCGATGTGAAGAGCCAACTCATTGGAAAAGATTCTGATGCTGGGTAAGACTGAGGGCAGGAGGAGAAGCAGGAGGCAGAGAATGAGATTGTTCTATGGCATCATCAACTCAATGGACATGAGTTTGAGCAAACTCCGGGAGATACTGAAAGAAAGAAGCCTGGTGTGCTGCAGTCCATGGGGTGACAAAGAGTCGGACATGACTAAGTGACTGAACAATAACAGCACATGAATATTTATAAATAAACTCACACATGTATAGATATATTTGTTGTTTATTATTTAGTCATTAAGTTGTGTCTGACTCTTTGAGACCCCATGGACTATAGCCTGCCAGGCTCCTCTGTCCACGTGGTTTCCCAGACAAGAGCACTGGAGTAGGTTGCTATTCAGTCCTCCAGGGGATCTTCCTGACCCAAGGATTGAACCCAGGTCTCTTCACTGCTGAGTTGCTGGGAAAGCCCCCATATAGATATATACTCATATAAATACATGAAAGTGAAAGTGTTAGTCGCTCAGTCGTGTACAACTCTTTGCAATCCCATGGACTGTAGCTGCCAGGCTCCTGTATCCATGGAATTTTCCAGGCAAGAATCCTGGAGTGGGTTGCCACTTCCTCCTCCAGATGATCTTTGCAAGCCAAGGATCGAAGCATTGCAGGAGAGAGAGACAGAGATAGACATAGATATAGATATATGAGGGACTTCCCCAGTGGCTCAGTGGTAAAGAATCCATCTGCAATGCAGGAGACACAGGAGTTTCAGGTTCAATCCCTGGGTCAGGAAGGGTCCTATCCCCCTGGAGGAGGGTATGGCAATCTACTCCAGTATCCTTCCCTAGAGAATTCCACTGATAGAGGAGCCTGGTGGGCTACAGTCCTTAGGCTCACAAAGAGTTGGACAAGACTGAAGTAACTTAGCATGCATGCATAGATATATGAAGGTTATATATATGAATATTATATATATTATAAATATATATAAATATAAAATACATATATGAAGGTTATATATATATATATTTGTAATATATATATATTTTTTCCTCAACTACTGACAGAGTTATATTCCGATAAACCCTTCTTAAATTCAAAATGTATGTAATACATGTAATGTACAGAACATCATAGCTTTGCCAGACGTATCTTAAACATGCTCAGAACACTGATATTAGCCTATAGTTGGGCAAAATCTAACACAGAGCCTATTTTATAACTAAGTGTTGAATATCTCATGTAATTTATTGAAAGTTGTACTGGAAGTGAAAAAAGAATAGTTATATGGGTACAGAATTGTTGTAAGTGTATTGGGTGTTTATCTTCATGATTGCCCAGTTGACTGAGAGCTGTAGCTCACCATTTCTGTCCAGCATCGAGAAAGTGCGGTACCACATACTGCTGGCCTGAAAAAATTCAAACTTCAAAGTAGAGTCTCTACTAAATGCGTACTGCTTTTTCATATCACTTTCACACCACCATAACGAGCAAAAATTGTAAGGTTGTGACTCACTCTCTAGTTCTCTCTATATATAAATTTTTAGAGTTTTTTTTTTTTAGGTCATTCTCCTAATATACTTTTATAAGCATACTTTCGATTTCACATTTTATGACCTTAACTATATTAAATATGTTCATTTAAATCCTATATTCAATTATTTTAATGTTTGATATATTTGTGAGTCTGATACTATAGTCTGTCATTTCTGCTAACCCTCACTCATGATACCTGTCTCTCAAGATTTTTTTTTTTCCACATCACAAATCAGTAAAATTTTACTGCAGGATTTCTTAGGTTAAGAAAGTACTTTTCTATATATAATAATTTTGTTTATTGCACAAGCATAAGATCACTATCAACTTTGGGTCATATTTAACTAAAATAAGTCCTTAATTTTTTGTACCATGTACATAGTATAAATCCAAGTGCCAAACTAATAGAAAGAATGGGCTTCCCAGGTGGTGCTAGTGGTAAAGAACCCACCTGCTAATGCAGGACATAAGAGATGTGGTATCTCTTATGTCCTGGGTCAGGAAGATTCCCTGGAAGAGGGCATGGCAACCTACTCCAGTATTCTTGCCTGGGAAATCCCATGGACAGAGGAGCCTGGAGGGCTACAGTCCATAGGATCTCAAAGAGTCAGACATGACTTAGTGACTAAGCACAATGTGAAGAACAGATTATTGTTAGGATTTCTCAAGAGACAGTTATAGTCCTTTCATCAGGAACAAGTCAGACAAATTTTCTCCCTTCGTTCTTTTTTTCTGGTCTCTTCCTTCACTAAAGGTATAACCCAGTGATTTACAACAGGGATGCTTCTACGTCCTCAGAGTGTTTTTGGACATATGTAGAGCCAGTTTTGGTTAGGGAATGCTATTGACATTTACTGGGAAGAGCCCAAGAATAGAATATTAGATACTCTGTAATAGAAGAATATAGCACAACAAAAATTCACTACTCACAGATTTTTAAAACATTGTTTAGTATTATTTGATCCTAATGGCAACCCACTCCAGTGTTCTTGCCTGGAGAATCCCAGGGATGGGGGAGCCTGGTGGGCTGCCGTCTATGGGGTGGCACAGAGTCAGACACGACTGAAGCCACTTAGCAGCAGCAGCAGCAGCAGCATGTAACTTAATTATACATATAAACCTAAAGGATTTTTTTTCACTATTTTAAACTGTTTTCATATTTTTGTGGGACCCAGCTTTCATGTTAATCATTATTTTACTTTGTTAAGAACTTCACCAAGAATGAGTCATCATTTCAGAAAATCATTACCCATAGAAATTCTGTTCATGAGCCTAGAGTAATTTGTATCAGTCACAGTTGTAACTTTCAAGTTACCTAGAGTAACTTGTATTTAGTCACAGTTGTAACTTTTACAGTGAGTTAATAGGTAACTGTAAGTAACTGATGACTTTTTTATGACTTCCAGTATAGCTTTACTCATAGTCTATGTAGTTAAATGCATCTTAATTTATTATCATTTGTTTTCTCTTTATTTCTTGTCTATTTTTTTTTGGCTAGGATGATTTTTATTTTTTAATTTGTACTTTATATTGAAGTATAGTTGATTAATAATATGCTAGTTTCAAGTGTAGGCTTTTCTGGTGACTCAGTGATAAAGATTTGCCTGTCAGTGTAGGAGACTTGGGTTCAATCCCTGGCTCGGGAAGATCTCTTGGAGAAGGAAATGGCAACCAACTCCAGTATTCCTGCCTGGGAGATTCCAAGGTCAGAGGAGCCTGGCGGGCTCCCAGGGCTGCAAAAGAGTTGTACACAATTTAGCAACTAAACAACAAGTTTCAGGTGTATAGTAAAGTGATGCAGTTATAAATACACATGTATCTATTTGGAGAAGGCAATGGCACCCCACTCCAGTACTCTTGCCTAGAAAATCCCATGGATGGAGGAGCCTGGTAGGCTGCAGTCCATGGGGTTGCTAAGAGTCAGACACGACTGAGCAACTTCACTTTCACTTTTCACTTTCTTGCATTGGAGAAAGAAATGGCAACCCACTCCAGTGTTCTTGCCTGGAGAATCCCAGGGACAGAGGAGCCTGGTGGGCTGCCATCTATGGGGTCGCACAGAGTTGGACACGACTGAAGCGACTTAGCAGCAGCAGCATTCTTGTTTTAAAATTATATTAGAAATTATATAAGTTATAAGATTAATTTTATTTCAGAATAACAAAGGGGATTATAAACTAGGGGAAAAAAAGATGTAGTTTCTGATAGTTTTGTGAATCACTGAAGCAGCTCTTCAGGGGCCTTCAGATGTACATAAGTGATTTAGATTCTACTTCCCACCTGGAAAATCCAAAGCTTAAAAACAAAGCTCTAAGTCGTTAGGGGTGACAATAAATCACTGGATTTATGTTCCTGATTTGTTTATCTTCTGCAAATGTGTGTTAGCCATTCAGTCATGTCTGACTCTTTGCAACCCCATGAACTATAGCTCGTCAGGCTCCTCTGTCCATGGGATTCTCCAGGCAAGAATACTGGAATGAATTGCCCTGCCCTCCTCCAGGGGATCTTCCTGTCCCAGGGATTGAACCCTAGTCTCTTATGTCTTCTGCATTGGCGAGCAGGTTCTTTCCCACTAGCACCACCTGGGAAGGAGTTTCCTTAAAAGCTTGTCAGATAAACCACACATTTAGATAAATATTCGATTTAATTTGGGCCTCCCAGATGGTGCTAGTGGTAAAGAATCTGCTGGCCAGTGCAGTAGATGTAAGAAAATTGGGTTGGACCATGGGTCAGGATTCCCTGGTGGCTCAGATGGTAAAGCATCTGCCTGCAATGCGGGAGACCTTGGTTTGATCCCTGGATCGGGAAGATACCCTGCAGAAGGAAATGGCACCCCACTCCAGTACTCTTGCCTGGAAAATTCCATGGACAGAGGAGCCTGGTAGGCTACAGTACATGGAGTCGCAAAGAGTTAGACACGACTGAGCGACTTCACTTATGGGTCAGGAAGATCCCCTGGAGGAGGGCATGGCAACTCACTCCAGTATTCTTGCCTGGAGAATCCCATGGACAGGGGAGCCTGGAGGGCTACAGTCCATGAGGTTACAAAGAATCAGACACCACTGAGCTCACACAAATATATTTAAGTTAGGATTTGCATCTGTTAGTGAGATGGCACTGTCTCTTTGTCTTACAAGATTATTCCTTTTGTCAAAGCAAAATGTATATTTAAACACTTCATAAAATATAAAGTCTTAAATAAGTGAAAGTAATTGATAGTGATAATGTTCCTGTAGCTTAATGATTTACATGAGGATCCTCAAGAACAAAACTCGAGAAAACTATAAAATGCAAGTTTCCTGGGATACTCACCATTAAACAGTCTCCCAGCTTTGAACCTGTACCCTCTTCCACATAACCATATAATACTATGAAAGTATTGAATATTAGCAAGAGAAACAACTAATTTTGAGGAAAAATGGATTACTTCGTGTTAAAGACCTTTGAATGGGAACAAAAGATCTTGGACTTGGTTTAAGGAAATATAGATTTTTTTCGGATGACAAAAAGTACTGAAAATTCAGTCATTGCTGTCAGGCTGAGAGTTGTCCACCTGGTCCCCTCCTGTATGAAGTGATTTTAGCTTCTTTTCCACCTGGTTCCTCACTCCACATCTTCTCTGCTGCCTGTGGTGCCAATTTCTGTTAACCTCAGCACAAGGATCTTCTATTGTTAAATGATAGCCATCTCTGGGCTTCGGGAATGGAGACGTAGAAGTGTCTTTCAGGACAAGATTGAGTGAATCATAATCTGTTCTTTTTTGTAAATTAATTTTTCAGTTCAGTTCAGTTGCTCAGTCGTGTCTGACTCTTTGCGACCCCAAGGATCGCAGCAGGCCAGGCCTCCCTATCCGTCACCAACTGCTGGAGTTTACTGAAACTCATGTCCATTGAGTCAGTGATGCCATCCAACCATCTCAACCTCAGTTGTCCCCTTCTCCTCCTGCCCTCAATCTTTTCCAGCATCAGGGTCTTTTCAAATGAGTCAGCTCTTTGCATCAGGTGGTCAGAGTACTGGAGTTTCAACTTTAGCATCAGTCCTTCCAATGAACACTCAGGACTGATCTCCCTTAGGATGGACTGGTTGGATCTCCTTGTAGTCCAAGGGACGCTCAAGAGTCTTCTCCAACACTGCAGTTCAAAATCATCAATTCTTTGGTGCTCAGCTTCCTTTATAGTCCAACTCTTACATCCATACATGACTACTGGAAAAACCACAGCCTTGACTAGATGGACCTTTGTTGGCAAAGTAATGTCTCTACTTTTTAATATGTTGCTATGACGAATATGTCTTGGTCATAACTTGCCTTCCAAGGCATAATCATCTTTTAATTTCATGGCTGCAGTCACCATCTGCAGTGATTTTGGAGACCCAAAAAATAAAGTCAGCCACTGTTTCCCCATCTATTTGCCATGAAGTGATGGAACCGGATGCCATGATCTTAGTTTTCTGAATGTTGAGCTTTAAGCCAAATTTTTCACTCTCCTCTTTCACTTTCATCAAGATGTTCTTTAGTTCCTCTTCACTTTCTGCCATAAGGGTGGTGTCATCTGCATATCTGAGGTGATTGATATTTCTCCCAGCAATCTTGAGTCCAGCCTGTGCTTCATCCAGCCCAGCGTTTCTCATGATGTACTCTGCATATAAGTTAAATAAGCAGGGTGACAATATACAACCTTAATGTACTCCTTTCCCAATTTGGAACCAGTCTGTTGTTCCATGTCCAGTTTTAACTTGCTTCTTTACCTGTGTTGACAAGTGTTGCTTCTTGACCTGCATACAGATTTCTCAAGAGGCAGGTCAGGTGGTCTGGTGTTCCCATCTCTTTCAGAATTTTCCACAGTTTATTGTGATCCACAAAAAGGCTTTGGCATAGTCAATAAAGCAGAAATAGATGTTTTTCTGGAATTCTCTTGCTTTTTTGATGATCCAGCAGAGGTTGGCAATTTGATCTCTGGTTCCTCTGCCTTTTCTAAAACCAGCTTGAACATCTGGAAGTTCACAGTTCACGTATTACTGAAGCCTGGCTTGGAGAATTTTGAGTATTACTTTACTAGTGTGTGAGATGAGTGTAATTGTGCAGTCATTTGAGCTTTCTTTGGCATTGCCTTTCTTAGGGATTGGAATGAAAACTGACCTTTTCCAGTCCTGTGGCCACTGCTGAGTTTTCCAAGCTGGCATATTGAGTGCAGCACTTTCACAGCATCATGTTTTAGGATTGGAAATAGCTCAACTGGAATTCCATCACCTCCACTAACTTTGTTCATAGTGATGCATCCTAAGGCCCACTTGACTTCACATTCCAGGATGTCTGGCTCCAGGTGAGTGATCACACCATCATGATTATCTGGGTCATGAAGATCTTTTTTTGTACAGTTCTTCTTTATATTCTTGCCACCTCTTCTTAATAGCTTTTGCTTCTGTTAAGTCCATACCGTTTCTGTCCTTTATTGAGCCCATCTTTGCATGAAATGTTCCCTTAGTGTCTCTAATTTTCTTGAAGAGATCTCTAGTCTTTCCCATTCTATAATTTCCCTCTATTTCTTTGCACTGATCACTGAGGAAGGCTTTCTTATCTCTCCTTGCTTTTCTTTGGAACTCTGCATTCAGTTGGGTATATCTTTCCTTTTCTCCTTTGCTTTTCACTTCTCTTCTTTTCACAGCTATTTGTAAGACCTCCTGATACAGCCATTTTGCTTTTTTGCATTTCTTTTTCTTGGGGATAGTCTTGATCCCTGTCTCCTGTACAATGTCATGAACCTCTGTCCATAGTTCATCAGCCACTCTATCAGATCTAGTCCCTTAAATCTATTTCTCACTTCCACTGTATAATTATTGGAGTAGAATTGCCTAAAATGTTGTGTTAATGTCTTATGCAGAACAAAATGAATTATATATATATATATATGTATATTCCCCTCCCTTTTGGGCTTCCTTCCCATTCAGGTCACTCTAATGCATTCAGCAGAGTTCCCTATGCTATACAGTATGTTCTCATTAGTTATCTATTTTATACATAGTATCAATAGAGGAAGATTGACATTGACACAGAATCTGTTCTTTAAAGGCTGAAGAAATCTTTGGAGATCAGTAGGATTAACCTCATGGAGTTCATTGGTTCAATATATGGTATGGGATATAATAGATGACTACAAAAGGATCTCTAGATGGATCACTTGTGTGGGAAGGGAGAAGAATGCTTCAAAATAAAATTATCATCAAAGGATGAAGCAGCATCGAACATAATGCTGGCAGCTCTCAATACAAGTGTACAGCATGGAGGGAGGCTAATTCTAAATAGTTTGGTTGGAGAGAGACTTTGCAGACAAGCTGGATGGACAAGGGTTAACAGCTGGGAAGCTAGAGTAATAGAAGGAAAGGCATAGAGGTGGAGATTAGCAACCACACAAGGAATGACAGAAGTTTAAGGGATCATAATCTTACATTCTGTTTTTTTTTTTTTTTCAAGAAGGCAATTAAGGTCAAAGACCTAAAGTACTTAATCCAAATTTTCACAATGAGTTAGGGACAAAATTAGCACAAGAACTTAAGGCTCCAGACCCCACAGCAGTTATACCATCTCCCCAAAGTTTACCAAGTATGCTCTTAGAGGAAGTTCAATGCTCTGAGATATAAAATCCTACTCAACTTTTATTCATCAAATACCACAAAAATGACAACATTCCCATTGCCAGCTAGCCCAGCGAGGCAAAAGTCCCCGTTCCTTCTTCCAGGAGTGTGGGTGGGCCAGGAACAATCACAGTGGCTGCAGAGATGCTGTGAAGCGAGGAATACCTTTGACTTACTCATCGTAGCTGCTGCCGAGGAGCCCCAAAGCATTGGCTCCTCTCCTGGAAAATTTGATAACTAGTTCTATGGGCCTGACTTCACTGATTGCACATTTAATTATTGGCCAATAAACTAGACCACCATTCTTGAAGCTCCTCAGTTTTCCATGTTAGCAGCACATAAGGCCTGAAACACAGCTTTAAGAAGGTTTTATTGCTCTCCATTTGAGGATTTATAGCAACACAAAAGAAAATTTGAGAAGATGTATCTTCCTGGTTCAACATCACCCACATGAGGATCCAAGGATGAAAAAGCAGGAAATGGGGTCTTGCCAAGCAGACAAAATGAAAAGGATTCTAATCCACAACACTTAAAACATGGCTAAATATCATTAATGTAATGTTGAAGTCAGACGCAAAAGAGTACAGACCATACTATTCCTTTTGTAGAATGACTTAAAAAAAGACAAAGCTGATCTTTCTTGTTAGGAGTCTGGAGAGTCTGGAGAGATCTTTCTCTTGTTAGGAGAAAGGAGTGGGTATTATCTTTTCTAGGGTTAGTGACTGTGGGGGCACCAGAGGACTTCTGGGGAGCATGTAAATTTCTGTTTTGGGATCTGAGAATTGCTTTCATAAGCATGTTCATGAAATTTTGTCTAACTATTGGTTATGATTTGCTCACTTTTGTATATGTCAATCTTTCACTTAATAATGCCACAAATAATAACAACTGGATGAGAGAGTTCTAGTCTAAATTTTTATTAACAAGGAGGAAAGTAATATTACTGTTACAAATTCCTCCTTTTAATTTTACTTCTTTATTTGTTGGAATTAGGGTTATAGAACAAGAGGAGAAGATAAAGGGAGAAACTCTGTACACACGTAAGTCATTCTTATTTGTCCTGGACTGGTTAAACAAGTGTATATGCTCTAAAATGGAATACCCAAGGGCAACCTTTAAAGGTGTACATTGAAATCAATTCAAATCAATCCTGCAAATATTCATTGCACTCTATTATATGCATACAGCTTCCCAGGGGACTCATTAGGTAAAAAACCCACCTGCAACATAGGAGATATAAGAGATACTGGTTCAGTCCCTGGGTTGAGAAAATCCCCTAGAGGAGGAAATAGCAACTCCCTCCAGTATTCTTGCCTGGAGAATGCCATGGACATAGGAGCCTGGTGGGCTACAGTCCATAGTGTCGCAAAGAGTCAGATGTGACTGAAGCAGCTTAGCATGCATGGTGTTATACTCATGAAACAGAGAATTCCACTATAGGCAGTTCCTAACCAGTGAAAGAACCTATTGTCAGCTTAGATTTCAAACAGGAGATAACTCTTCCCCTAAAAAAAGAGGTTAAAATTCTCTTCCTTTTACTACAGGGTGGCAGCAAAGACAAATTAAAGGGAAAACAAACAAACAAACAAACATAGAACTCAGATTGAAACAAGGTACCATAGGCTGAAGAAGGAGAAGTCTGATAGATAATGGAATACTAGAGAGCCTAACAGTTAAAGAAACTCTACTTCCCAATAAAGTACATAAGAGTAAACTTTGAATAAGTATCTATGTAGGCTTCAATTTTCAAAAGCAATATCCTACATAAATTGGAATGTGACATGCACAGTGTAGGACACCAAGCAGGGGATTTTATCATTTATTTGTTTTACATGAAACACTGGGAGTACAATGTAAGTAAAACAGATGAAGTCTCTGTGCTTACTGAGCTTGCAATTCTAGTGTGAATATTAGAAACAGAGAGAGTACCTTTGAATACGTAGGTAAACAGGTAATATAGTAAATGGTAATGCATGCTATGGAGAAAAAGAAATCAGAGTGAGAAGACCAAAAAGGGCTAAAGGAGGAGCTTGCCATTTTAAATTCAGTGATCATGGAGGCCCTCAATCCTAGGGTGACATTCAAGGAAAGCGAGGAAGTGAAAGAGCTGGATATGTGGGACAAGAGTGTTCCAGGTCAAGGAACAAGCAAGTGCAAAGATGCTGAGGCAGGTGTACACTTGGTGCTCAATGAACAACAAAATCTTTTGCCAGGGTAGAGCAAGTAAGGCAGAGGATACTTGGAGAGGAGATTGTAGATAGCAGAAGCCAAATCACAAGGTCCTTGTAGACCCTTGTAGACTATTGACTAAGAGAAGTAGAGAACTCCCGAAGGTCTTTAAGAATATGGAAGACATATGTAACTTAAAGGGGAATTTTGGCTACTGGGTGTAGAGGAGAAAGAACAGAAGTAAGAAAACCCATGAGGAAGTTCTGACAAGAACACAGAGGAGAATAGCTCAGGGTGACAGTGCTGAGGAAGTGAGGACCAGGCAGACTCTTGGTGTGTTTTGAAGGCAAAGGTGACAGGATATTCTGATGGATTAAATATGAGGTATGAGAAATAAGAATCAAAGAAGATGCTAAGGTTTTTGGACAGATCACTTTTTGAGAGACCTGAAATAGTTATGAGGTGTGATGTGACAAAATTTTAAATTTATTTAAAATCATGAAGCCAGATAAGATTACTTAAAAAGTTGGCATAGGTAGAAAAGAAGTCTGAGGGCCAAGTCCTGGGTCAGGAAAGCATCTCAGAGATCATAAGGATGAGAACACATCATCAAGAGGGCTTGATAAAGAGAGATCACTGAGGCCAGAAGACCAAAAGGATCAGAAGTAAGTCAAAGTGTGTCTCAAGGTGGAGGGAGTAGCCAGCTTCACTCAGTGCTGCTATTAGGTGCTTTCAGGACCTAGCCATTAGAATACTGTGAAGTCACTTGTGTCCTTGAGGAAGAGAAGTTCAATGATGGGCTTTGGGAATGGTTCAAGAATGAGCAAGAGAATAGAAATCAGAGGTACAGAGTATGGGCAACTCTTTTGAAGAGTTTTAGTGAGAAGACAATTTGATAAAGTAATAAATGAATTCTTTTTCCAAAGCCATCTTTGATGTGGTGATCCAGAAGAGGCACCACTTAGATCTCTTGCTACCAGGATAATGAGCAGCTCCTGCTGCTGAACATCTGGATCTAACACCCTATTTGCACCAAGACCACGTTCACCAGGGCTGTTTCAGACAATGAGGAAATATGGTGGGGACCAGACTCTTGTGGTCTCTTCACCAGCATGGCAGAAACTTTCTTAGATCTGAGCTGTAATCTGATACTCTTCCTTACCACACTCTTCTTGGGCTTCCCAGTTGGCACTAGTGGTAAAGAATCTGCTTGCCAATGCAGGAGCTGCAGGAGACACTGGGTCAAGAAGATCCTCTGGGGATGGGAATGACAACTCCCTCCAGTATTGTTGCCTGGAAAATCCCATGGATGGAGGGGCTTAGCAGACTACAGTCCATGGGCTCTCAAAGGGGGATATAACTGAGCATTCATGCACACAGCCACCCTATCCTCCTAGCTTCCTTTCCTTTCCCACAGGTCAGACCTGAACTAGGATCTGAATTTCACCCTGCACACTACGGTTGCCTCCACTTTAATGTAAACTCAATGATTTCTTTTGACTTTCAAGTACTTGAACTAACACAATAGCTAAGTTGCTAAAATTTAAAGCTTTAAACTCAGGCAATCGAACTTCTGAAGTTCTACTCCATATTTTACTGTTACTGGCAGAATGATGTCTTTGAGCAACCAATGGGAAACTTCACAATTAACCAGAATAGAGTGACTCTCACAGTTTTCTATAAAGAGGATCTAGAGAATTTTCTTTTATGTGAATTCACATGTGTATGTGCATATGAGTTTAGTAAAGATTGTAGTCTTTTTAAAGTACTTTTTAAAGTACTTGGTTTTATTTATTTAATTGGTTTACAATGCTGTGTTAATTTCTGCTGCACAGCAAAGTGATTCAGTTATACATTTATATGCATTCTTTTTTATATTCTTTTCCATTATGGTTTATCATATATGCTCAGTTGTGTTCAACTCTTTGCAACTCCATGGAGCCCGCCAAGCTCCTCTGTCCATGGAGTTTCCCAGGCAAGAATACTGGAGTGTGTTGCCATTTCCTACTCCAGGTGATCTTCCTGACCCAGGGATCGAGCCCAGATCTCTGTGCCTCCTGCATTGGCAGGCAGATTCTCTACCACTGTGCCACCTGGGAAGCCCCTATGGTTTATCACAGCATATTGAATATAGTTCTCTGTGCTATACAGTAGGACTTTGTTGCTTATCCATTCCATTTCTAATTGTTTATCCTTTAATATTTGTAAATATATAAATATACCTACATGAATTATAGAGTTTGTACTGCAAAGTATTGTTTTAATAATTCTCAATGAATCTTTCCCCGTCTTTTGAAGTGTCTAAATTTAAGATCCTCCCTAAGAATTATTTTATCTGGATACACAAATGGGGAATTCTCAACTAGAAATGACCCCTGAGACTCACTGATATTTTCAACAAATATTTCTCAAGTGTGTACTATATATAAGACATTGGGCTGAGACAAGGTGAACAAAATAGACACAAGGCCGGCCACCAGGCAGCAGACACTGGGGTCCAGAGAGAATAAAACAAAGATGCTCATCTCACCAATTGTTAGCTATATGATATAACACTGAAGCTAAGACCACAGGTTTTAAACCAGACAAACCTAGTTCATAAACTGGTCCTATTACTTAGCAATTGTGTGACTGAAGATAATTGATATAGGCTCTCTAAATCTTATTATATCCTCTGTGAAAAGAGGGCAATAATCTTATTCTATGTAAACAGTCATAAGAATTAAAGGAAATAAAGTGTATGGAGATTGAAAACCACAATCACAGAAAACTAACCAATCTGATCACATGGACCACAGCCTTGTCTAACTCAGTAAAACTATGAGTCATGCTGTGTAGGACCACCCAAGATGATTGGGTCATTGTGGAGAGTTCTGACAAATGTGGTCTACCGGAGACGTAATGGCAAACCATTTCAGTATTCTTGCCTTGAGAACCCCATGAACAGTATGAAAAGGCAAAAAGATAGGACACTGAAAGTTGAACTCAGGTTGGTAGGTGCCCAATATGCTACTGGAGATCAGTGGAGAAATAACTGAAAAAAGAATGAAGAGACGGAGCCAAAGCAAAAACAATACCCAGTTGTGAAGTTGACTGGTGATAGAAGCAAAGTCCGATGCTGTAAAGAGCAATATTGCATAGGAACATGGAATGTTAGGTCCATGAATCAAGGCAAATTGGAAGTGGTCAAACAGGGGATGGCAAGAATGAAAGTCAACATTTTAGGAATCAGTAAACTAAAATAGAATGGAATGGTGAATTTAACTCAGATGACCATTATATCTACTACTGTGGGCAAGAATCCCTTAGAAGAAATGGAGTAGCCATCACAGTCAACAAAAGAGTCTGAAATGCAATCAGTCAGTCAGTTCCGTCGCTCAGTCGTGTCCGACTCTCTGCGACCTCATGAATCACAGCACGCCAGGCATCCCTGTCCATCACCAACTCCCGGAATTCACTCAGACTCATGTCCATCGAGTCAATGATGCCATCCAGCCATCTCATCCTCTGTCATCCCCTTCTCCTCCTGCCCCCAATCCCTCCCAGCATGAGTCTTTTCCAATGAGTCAACTCTTTGCATGAGTTGGCCAAAGTACTGGAGTTTCAGCTTTAGCAATCAGTCCTTCCAAACAAATCCCAGGGCTGATCTCCTTCAGAATGGACTGGTTGGATCTCCCGGCAGTTCAAGGGACTCTCAAGAGTCTTCTCCAACACACACTTCAAAAGCATCAATTCTTCGGCACTCAGCCTTCTTCACAGTCCAACTCTCACATCCATACATGACCACTGGAAAAACAATAGCCTTGACTACAGGGACCTTTGTTGGCAAAGTAATGTCTCTGCTTTTCAATATGCTATCTAGGTTGGTCATGACCTTCCTTCCAAGGAGTAAGCGTTTTTTAATTTCATGGCTTCAGTCACCATCTGCAGTGATTTTGGACCTCCCCCCAAAAAAAGCCTGACACTGTTTCCACTGTTGCCCATCTATTTCCCATGAAGTGATGGGACTGGATGCCATGATCTTCGTTTTCTGAATGTTGAGCTTTAAGCCAACTTTTTCACTCTCCACTTTCACTTTCATCAAGAGGCTTTTGAGTTCCTCTTCACTTTCTGCCATAAGGGTGGTGTCATCTGCATATCTGAGGTGATTGATATTTCTCCCAGCAATCTTGATTCCAGCCTGTGTTTCTTCCAGTCCGGCGTTTCTCATGATGTACTCTGCATAAAAGTTAAATAAGCAGGGTGACAGTATACAGCCTTGACATACTCCTTTTCCTATTTGGAACCAGTCTGTTGTTCCATGTCCAGTTCTAACTGTTGCTTTCTGACCTGCACACAGATTTCTCAAGAGGCAGGTCAGGTGGTCTGGTATTCCCATCTCTTTCAGAATTTCCCACAGTTTACTGTGATCGACACAGTCAAAGGCCGAAATGCAATACTTGGATGCAATCTCAAAAATGACAAAATGGTCTCTGTTTATTTTCAAGGCAAACCATTCAATATCACAGTAATCCAAGTCTCTGCCCCGACGAGTAATGCTGAAGAAGCTGAAGTTGAACGGTTCTATGAAGACCTACAAATCTTCTAGAATTAACATCCCAAAAAGATGTCCTTTTCATTATAGGGGACTAAAATGCAAAAGCAGGAAGTCAGGAAACACCTGGAGTAACAGGCAAATTTGGCCTTGGAGTACAGAATAAAGCAGGGCAAAGGCTAATAGAGTTCTGCCAAGAGAACACACTGGTCATAGCAAACACCCTCTTCCAACAACACAAGAGAAGACTCTACACATGGACATCACCAGATGGTCAATACTGAAATCAGACTGATTATATTCTTTGCAGCCAAAGATGGAGAAGCTCTATACAGTCAGCAAAAACAAGACCAGGAGCTCACTGTGACTCAGATCATGAACTCCTTATTACCAAATTCAAATTTAAATTGAAGACAGTAGGGAAAACTACTAGACCATTCAGGAATGACCAAAATCAAATGCCTTATGATTATGCAGTGGAAGTGAGAAATAGACAAGGAATTAGACCTGTTAGACAGAGTGCGTGATGAACTATGGATGGAGGTTCATGACATTGTACAGGAGACAAGGATCAAGACCATCCCCAAGAAAAAGAAATGCAAAAAAGTAAAACGGCTGTCTGAAGAGGCCTTACAAATAGCTGTGAAAAGAAGAGAAGTGAAAGCAAAGGAAAAAAGGAAAGATATACCCATTTGAATGCAGAGTTCCAAAGAATAGCAAGGAGAGATAAGAAAGCCGTCTTCAGTGATCAGTGCAAAGAAATAGAGGAAAACAACAGCATGAGAAAGATTAGAGATCTCTTCAAGAAAATTAGAGATACCAAGGGAACGTTTCATGAAAAGATGAGCACAATAAAGGACAGAAATGGTATGCACCTAACAGAAGCAGAAAATATTAAAAAGAGGTGGCAAGAATACACAGAACGACTATACAATAAAGATCTTCATGACCTAGATAATCACGAGGGTATGATCACTCACCTAGAGCCAGACATCCTGGAATGTGAAGTCAAGTGGGCCTTAGGAAGCATCACTACAAACAAAGCTACTGGAGATGATGGAATTCAAGTCGAACTGTTTCAAATCCTAAAACATGATGCTGTGAAAGTGCTGCACTCAATATGCCAGCAAATTTGGAAAATTCAGCAGTGGGCACAGGACTGGAAAAGGTCACTTTTCATTCCAGTTCCAAAGAAAGGCAATGCCAAAGAATGCTCAAACTACTGCACAATTGCACTCATCTCACATGCTAGTAAAGTAATGCTCAAAGTTCTCCAAGCCAGGCTTCAGCAATACATGAACTGTGAACTTCCAGATGTTCAAGTTGCATTTAGAAAAGGCAGAGGAACCAAAGATCAAATTACAAACATCCATTGGATCATCGAAAAAGGAAGAAAGTTCCAGAAAAACATCTATTTCTGCTTTATTAACTATGCCAAAGCCTTTGACTATGTGGATCACAATAAACTGTGGAAAATTCTGAAAGTGATGGGAATACCAGACCACCTGACTTGCCTCTTGAGAAATCTGTATGCAGGTCAGGAACCAATAGTTAGATCTGGACATGGAACAACAGACTGGTTCCAAATAGGAAAAGGAGTACATCAAGGTTGTGTATTGTCACCCTGCTTATTATATGCAGAGTACATCATGAGAAATGCTGGGCTGTTTGAAGCATAAGCTGGAATCAAGATTGCCAGGAGAAATATCAGTAACCTCAGATATACAGATGACACCATCCTTATGGTAGAAAGTGAAGAACTAAAGAGCCTCTTGATGAAAGTGAAAGAGGAGAGTTAAAAAGTTGACTTAAAGATCAACATTAAGAAAACTCAGATCATGCCATCCAGTCCCATCACTTCATGGCAAATAGATGGGGAAGCAGTGGAAACAGTGGCTGACTTTATTTTGGGGGGCTCCAAAACCACTGCAGATGGTGACTTCAGCCATGAAATTAAAAGACACTTACTCCTTGGAAGGAAAATTATGACCAACCTAGACAGCATATTAAAAAGCAGAGACATTACTTTGACAACAAAGGTCCATCTAGTCAAAGCTATTGTTTTTCCAGTAGTCATGTATGGACATGAGAGTTGAACTATAAAGAAAGCTGAGCACTGAAGAGTTGATGTTTTTGAACTGAGGTGTTGGAGAAGACTCTTGAGAGTCCCTTGGACTGCAAGGAGATCCAACCAGTCCATCCTAAAGGATATCAGTCCTAAATATTCATTGGAAGGACTGATGCTGAAGCTGAAACTCCAATCCTTTGGCCACCTGATGCGAAGAACTGACTCACTGGAAAAGACCCTGATGCTGGGAAAGATTGAAGGCAGGAGGAGAAGGGGATGACAGAGGATGAGATTGTTGGATGGCATCACTGACTCAGTGGGCATGAATTTGAGTAAATTCTGGGAGTTGGTGATGGACAGGGTGGCCTGGTGTGCTGCAGTCCATGGGATCACAAAGAGCTGGACATGACTGAGTGACTGAACTGAACTGAAGAGGATTTTAGGGCTTCTCATGTAGCTCAGATAGTAAATAATCTACCTTCAATGAAGAAGACTCAGGTTGGATCCCTGGGTTGGGAAGATCTCCTGGAGAAGGGAATGGCAACCCACTCCAGTGTTCTTGACTGGAAAATTCCATGGCCACAGGAGCATAGTGGGTTACAGTCCATGGAGTCACAGAGTTGGACATGACTGAGAAACTAACACACACAGTAGGATTTGGGGAGATAGAAGAGGTCTCTATATGGTAACAATAACCCTGTATACGAGACAGCAAAAGAGACACTGATGTACAGAACAGTCTTATGGACTCTGTGGGAGAGGGAGAGGGTGGGAAGATTTGGGAGAATGACATTGAAACATGTATAATATCATGTATGAAACGAGTCGCCAGTCCAGGTTCGATGCACGATACTGGATGCTTGGGGCTGGTGCACTGGGACGACCCAGAGGGACGGTATGGGGAGGGAGGAGGGAGGAGGGTTCAGAATGGGGAACACATGTATACCTGTGACGGATTCATTTCGATATTTGGCAAAACCAATACAATATTGTAAAGTTTAAAAATAAAAAATAAAATTAAATTTAAAAAAAAGAAGAGGTCTCTAAACACAGTGGTCATTTTCAGGTCTGTTATTACCAGATCTAAAATATTTTTCAGACTGTGTGTGCTCTAATGTCAATTTAGTATTAAATCTCATCTTCACAAAAGCCTCCAAAAATGATGTAAATAATGCTGTCAGGTTATGACAAGGTCCCAGTGCCCACCTGTACATTCATTACTTACTCCACCACCACACACTGAGCCAGAATCTGGGGCACTCACCTATAATACTACCAAGATTATCAGGGTACTTCCCTCTCTTTTTTCCCCTTCCATTCTTTGACCTTTAACTGTTTCACTCATTTACATTTTGGGTAAACTGAGTATTTGAAAAGAAAAAGAATATCTCTTCTTCAAAAAGGGAAAAAATAGAATAAATTTGTTTTAGCTTTGAGACAAAATTTAAGTTAAAAAACCAAAAACTAATCAGCAATGCACTTGTGTTGGGAACTAAAATTGGACTTATTTTATTCATTCTCTTTTGTCTGCAGATACCTGGAACTAGAAAATTTTCTGATATTTCCTGTCCTAATAATCTTGTTTTAGATGTAATTTCCAAGGTGGACAGACAATTTTTGACATCTCCCCTTATCCAACTCCATCTACACTCCTTAACAAACAAATTTTAAAAAACACTGGAGAAAAACACATCAGGAAAATGGTAGTTTATTTATGAAAAACATATATTTTCTTTCTTGTAAGTGTTGTTTTCAAGTTAGAATTTCAACAGTAAAGTGTCATTTTCCAGTGGGGAGAATTATTCACAGAATCTCACCAATTAAAGAGATGGCATAAAGATGCCTTCATTTTGTAAATGAAGAAAGTGATAGGTTTTGGGTGTGTTTTTTTTTTTTTTTCCTTTTGCTCTATATCTTCTTTTCCTTCCAGTTTTATTGAGATATAACTGGCAAACAGTATTGTGTGAGTTTAAGTTGTAAAACATAATGATCTTATTTATACACATCATGAAATGATTTCCACACTAAGTTTAGTGAACATTCATCATCTCAGACACAAAATTAAAAAAATAGAAAAAAAAATGTGATGAGTACTCTTAGGCTTTACTGTCTCACCAACTTTCATGTATAATATATAGCAATGTTAATTATATTTTTATTTTATACATTGCATCTGCAGTTTTATTTATGTTGTAACTAGAAGTTTGTAGTAACTTTTGACCATCTTCTTCTAATTATCCTTCCCTCAAACCCCTGTCTCTGGTAATCACAAATCTGATCTCTTTTCCCATGAGTTGTTACTTTTCTTTGTATGCTTTTGAAAAGTAATTGACCGGCAACACTGTACTAGTTCCCAGTATATGACATTGAGATCTTTTCAATGCATTTCAAAATGATGACCACTGAAGTGCAGTTATATTATGTCACCAAACAGATATTACTTAGGTATTGACTATATTCCCCACACAATACATTTCATATCTGACTCCTTTATTTTGCAACTGGAAGTTTGTACACCTTAGTCTTCCTCCCTCACCTATTTCTCTCCTTCCTCCACCCCTATTTCTTATGGTAATCAACTGTTTATATCTATAATTCTGTTCTGTTCTGTTATTTGTTCATTTGTTTTTTAGATTCCACATGTAAGTTAAAACATACAGTATATGCCTTTATCTGTCTCACATATTTCACTTAGCTCAATACCCTCTGTGTCTGTTTATGTTGTCACAAAAGACAATACGTCATTAATTTTTATGGCAGTAAATATATATATATAAACAAATAAATATATATATATATATACATACACACACACACATGCACACACCACATCATCCATATCTATTCATCTATCAATGGTCACTTACTTGGGTTGCTTCCGTATATTAGCCATTGTAAATAATGCTGTAGTGAACATAATGGTGCATAAATATTTTCTAATTAGTGTTTTTGCATTTTCAGATAAATTCCCAGGTGTGGAATTGCTGGATCATATAGTAGTTCTATTTTTAGTTTTTTGAGAAATCTCTATATTGTTTTTCAGAGTTCCTGCAATAATTTACACTCCCACCAACAGTGCACAAGTTTCCCTTTTTCTCCAAAGTTCTTCCTTTGTGCACAAGTTCTTCCTTTTCCTCACCAACACTTTTTATGTCTATTTAGGTCTTCTACTCACTTTTTGAATGGGTTATTATTTTTTTATATTAAGCTGCATCTATATTAGGCTGCATTTTATATTAAGCTGTTTGTATATTTTTGAGATTAACCCCTTGTCAGCTGCATCATTTGTAAATATTTTCTCCCATTCTGAGAGCTGTCTTTTTGTTTTGTTTATGGTTTCCTTTGCTGTGCCAAAGCTTTAAAGTGTAATAGATTCCATTTGATTTTTGTTTTTATTTTCATTACTCTAAGAGGTGGATCAAATAAAATCTTGCTGTGATGTATGTCAAACAGTGTTCTACTTATATTTTCCTTTAAGAGTTTTATAATGTCTGGCCTTACGTTTAGATCTTTAATCCATTTTGATCTTATTTTTGTGTATGGTGTTAGGGAGTGCTCTAAATTTATTTTTTAACATGTAGCTGTCTAGTTTTTCCAGCACCACCTATTGATGAGACTGTCTTTTCCCCATTGTATATTCTTGCCTCATTTGTCATAGATTAGGTGACCATAGGTGCATGAGTTTATCTCTGGGCTTTCTATCCTGATACATTGATCTATATTTTATTTCTTTTTCTTGTTTCATTGCTATAACTAGGACTTCCAACACAATATTGAATTAAAGTGATGAGAGTGGTGATTCTGATACTAGGCGTAGGCTTATCATATAGGGCGATTATTATACTGAGGAATGTTCCCTCTGCACCCACTTCGTTCAGAGTGTTTATTGCAAAAGAATGTTGAATTTTGTCAACAGCTTTTTTTGCATCTATTAAGATGATCATGTGTTCTTCAGCTTGTTAATGTGTATCACACTGATTGATTTGCTGACATTGAACCATTCTTGCTTACCTGGGATAAATTCCACTTGCAGGTTGCCTGACTCTTTTAATATATTATTGAATTTGGTTTAATAATATTTTGTTTAGTATTTTTGCATCTATGTGAATTGGTGACATTGGCCTGTAATTTCCTTTTTATGATATCTTTATTTGATATTGGTATCAGGGTTATGCTGGCCTCATAGCATGAGTTTGGAAACATTCATTTCACAATATTGGAATATTGTGATAAGAATAGTTGTTATGCCTTCTCTAAATATTTGGTAGAATTCATCTGTGAAACTCTCTGGCCTGAACTTTTGTTTGTTGGGAGGTTTTTTATTACCAATTTAATTTCAGTACTGGTAATTGATCTGTTCATATGTTCTGTTTCTTCCTGGTTCAGTCTTAGGAGTTTTTGCATGTCTAGGAATTTGTTTATGTCTAAGTTATCCATGTTAAATAATTTCTCATAATAATATCTTATGAATATTTGTGGTGTCAATTGCAACTTCTCCATTTTAATTTCTGATTTATTGATTTGTGCACCCTTTTTTCTCTTAATATATCTGGCTATTGATCAATTTTGTTTATCTTGCAAAGAACCAACATGGGTAGACCTAGAGGGTATGATGTTTAGTGAAATAAATTAGATAGAAAAAAACAAATACTGTATGTTATGACTTATAAGTGGAATCTAAAAGAAGAAAATGAATGTATATAAAAAAACAAAGATTCAAGTTTGGTTTGATAAACAAATTCACATGATTGAAGGGGACGTGAACAAGTAACTGGTGAACAAATACATTTGTAATTACAGGAGGTAAAAATTCTTATGAACTACAAATGGAACTGGGTGAAGAGCCAGCAACTGAGTAAGGCCTGAATGAAGTAAGGGAGCAAACCTCACCAGGATGTGGGCTGGAGAGGAGGTCCAGTCACTGCACAGCAACTGCATGTGGTGAGGGGCAGGGCAGGCGTGTCATACTGTCCCTCTCCTCCCCAGCTGCTTATGTAGTCCTTCTCATCTCATTGCATTTGATATATTCAGTCTCAGAAAACACTTATAGCTCCTCAAAAGCAGAATTTATGCTATGGGAGTTTGGATTATTTTGTTTTTTATAATCCCAAATATCCTCTGTTAAACTAAGAATCACAGATTCCAAAATCTGCAACAGTACATGCGAGTGTTTAAACTCTACAGCCAGATAAAATACTTTCTAAGCTATTCCAGTTTAGACCAGAAAATGTGGTCTTTGGGCATTTATAATGTGTGTGTGTGTGTATGCGTGCATGTGCATAGGAGAGAGAGAAAAATTGGAAGGGAAGGAGGGAGGGAAAAAGAGATTATAATTCAGACCACAGCAGCTTTGCATGTTACGGATGAAGTAATTTGTTTATAATTGCTCAGAAGAGATATTTACCCAAGGAAGTAATAGCAACATTAAGACGCCAGTCTGACTTTCAAGTTTAGGGTCTGTTGAGACAAGTCCTGACAGCCAAGCTGAGATGGTGTTGGAGAGCGTGTCCACATGATTTTCTACGTTCTGATTCACTGCACTGGGCACCAGCCTAACCCAAATGTCTAACCTCTTCTTACAGTCTGCATTTCTGGGACTTCTTAAAAAGAAACACAGCAAACCCGCAGCCAGAGTCACTTTGATCAGAGAGAAGGGTGATGATACAGAGTCTGGGATCTCTTAGAATTAACTGATGACCAGGATTTTTAATTGAGAATTATGGTACTCTGGAAAACTGAATGATATTTCACTTCTTCTACTACCTAGAACTAATTTTATATCCAGGGCTTCCCTGGTGGCTCACTTGGTAAAGAATCCACCTATAATGCAGGAGAGTGCCTGCCATGCGGGAAACCTGGGTTCTATCCCTGGGTCAGGAAGATCCCCTGGAGACGGAAATGGTAATCCATTCCAAAATTCTTGACTGAGAAATCCCATGGACAGAGGAGCCTGGCAGGCTACAGTCCACAGGGTCACAAGAATCGGACACAACTTAGTGACTAAACCATCACCAGCACCACAGTTTTATGCCTATTTTCTGCTCTTTATTCAGGGAACCTGCTGACTTCAAAATTCCACTCTAATATAAAAATAGAAGTGATCTCTCCCAGAAGCCAATACCTTGGAGCTGCCCCAATGGCAGCTTTTGCTCTGAAAAATAAGGTTTATGAGCTCAGTGCAATTGCCCTGTTAGATAAAGTCTTAACCATCCCACTGGACTCCTAGGCTTGAGCATATTTTCTGTAGACCTGTGAGAGGACCTCAGACTAGGCAACATGCGACCCACCCACAACTTACCCACACTTCACTGGAACAGAGAGTGCACATTGCTATTCCTTCAAGCTATGCCTAGGGGTATCTCTCTACCACCCTCCAACTTGTAGCTGGAACTGCAGCTTCTCCAGGTCTTCACCAGACTGGTGCTCTCTCTCTTTCTGTGACATTTTTGTTTCTTTCAAAGTTAGGAATGCCTCCTTTCTCAGAGAAAGACCTTATATTGATAGTCTTCCTTTCAATGACACGGGAATTTCAAGTACCAACAAATAAACAATGTCACGAAAGGTCCTTATTGCCCTTTTATTTACAGCGACAGGAAGGATCCTTCAATCACTTGCCCTACTCTCATCCTTGGTCTGAAGATGAGGATCCAGTTGTCTGAAGAGTTTGACTTTATCTTTAGATGTAAAGTAGTTCACTTTGTCTTTGTGAATAAATAACAGGGAGAGGTGACCACTACCTACAGCAAAGCCCACCATGACAAGAGTGTTTTGATCTTTTAATCAATTTACTTACAATAGATACAGTAATGACCACAAATTTCCGTTCATTTGGAGCTCTTAAAAGTAAGCATTTTCTTTAAAAATTCTTTAATAGAAACACTGAAAAACAGCAAACGTCCTTTAAAAAGGAAATTTTCAAATGGATTTTGCAGATATGCCATCTTTTTGTTAATCCCTGGTTGAAAATACATAATTTATCTTCTCAAGAAACAAGGGTAATTGCTTGAGATAACAAATGACCTTACTCTATATTGCTTTAATTTCCCTTGAAAAGAAAAGAGATATTATTACATGATATTGTCAAAATATCCCCCCAAAGCAATTAACCCCAAGAGTAACCTATAACAATGAAGATGAGTGTGTATGGCAGGGAAGACCACCTTGTCTCCCTCACTGTGGAGTTCTGCATTCTTGAGTGGTCGCCACTGTACCATTGCCATACATGCCGCTAACACCATAGCATAAAGGCCATGTGAGCTGTCCGTGGGAAGTTCAGGGGAATAAAAATTGCTACTACATGGAAGATAAACTAAAACCCAATCTATCCTCACTTTCCTGATTTGAACAGTCATTTTTTTTTTTCACAGCTCATGCAGCTCAATATCAAAAAACAACCCAATCAAAAAATAGACAGAAAATCTAAATAGACATTTCTCCAAAGAAGAAATACAGATAGCCAAGAGGCACATGAAAAGATACTCAACATCACTAATTATTAATTCAAATCAAAACTTTTGGGCTGGCCACAAAGTTTGTTCGGATATCATCTCACATTGGTTAGAATGGACATCATCTAAAATGTCTACAAACAATAAATGCTGGAAAGGGTGTGAAGCAAAGGGAAGCCTCCTACACTGTTGGTGGGAATGTAAATTGGTACCAGCACTATGGAGAACAATGTAGTGATTCCTTAACAAACTAAAAATGGAGCTAACGTATGATCTAGCAATCCCACTCCTGGGCATGTACCCAGTGTGTGTGCATGCTAAATCATTGCAGTACCGTCTGACTCTTTGCAACCCTTTGGACCGTAACCCACCAGGCTCCTGTGTCCATGGGATTCTCTAGGCAAGAATACTGGGTGAATTGCCACGCCCTTCTTTTTTTTTTTTGACTAGAAAGACTTTTATTTATTTATTTTTTTTTGTTTTGTTTTGGTTTTTATTTTTTAATTTTATTTTATTTTTAAACTTTACATAATTGTATTAGTTTTGCCAAATATCAAAATGAATCCATCACAGGTATACATGTGCTCCCCATCCTGAACCCTCCTCCCTCCTCCCTCCCCATACCATCCCTCTGGGTCGTCCCAGTGCACTAGCCCCAAGCATCCAGTATCGTGCATCGAACCTGAACTGGCATCTCGTTTCATACATGATATTTTACATGTTTCACTGCCATTCTCCCAAATCTTCCCACCCTCTCCCTCTCCCACAGAGTCCATAAGACTGTTCCATACATCAGCGTCACTTTTGCTGTCTCGTACACAGGGTTATTGTTATCATCTTTCTAAATTCCATATATATGCGTTAGTATACTGTGTTGGTGTTTTTCCTTCTGGCTTACTTCACTCTGTATAATAGGCTCCAGTTTCATCCACCTCATTAGAACTGATTCAAATGCATTCTTTTTAATGGCTGAGTAATACTCCATTGTGTATATGTACCACAGCTTTCCTATCCATTCATCTGCTGATGGACATCTAGGTTGCTTCCATGTCCTGGCTATTATAAACAGTGCCCCTATTATAAACATTGGGGTACACGTGTCTCTTTCCCTTCTGGTTGCCACGCCCTTCTTGAGGGGATCTTTCTGACCCAGGGATAAAAACTGCATCTCTTAAATCTCCTGCTTTGGCAGGCATGTTCTTTACCACTAGCACCACCTGGAAAGCCCAGTATACCCAAAGAAAGCCATAACTCAAAAGGATATATGTACCCCAATGTTCATTTCAGCACTGATTACAATGGAAAACATGGAAGTCAAGACACAGAAGCCATCTAAATGTCCATCAAGAAAGAAATGGACACAGAAGAGGTAGACAAACACACAATGGAATATTACTTGGCTATAAAAAAAAAAAAAAACAGAATGAAATAATGTGATTTGCAGCCCAAATGGATGGACTTGGAGATTATCATACTGAGTGAGGTATGTCAGACAGAGAAAAACAAATATATGATATCATTTATATTAATATGTGGAACCTAAAGAAATGGTATAAAATGGTCCTACTTACAAAACAGAAGTCGAGTCACAGGCTGCAGAAAACAAACTTGAGGTTAGCAGGGGGTAAATTAGAGGGAGGGATAAATTGGGAGATTGAAACTGACATATACACACTACTATATATGTTCAAGCTGGTTTTAGAAAAGGCAGAGGAACCAGAGATCAAATTACCAACATCTGCTGGATCATGGAAAAAGCAAGAGAGTTCCAGAAAAACATCTATTTCTGCTTTATTGACTATGCCAAAGCCTTTGACTGTGTAGATCACAATAAACTGTGGGAAATTCTGAAAGAGATGGGAATACCAGACCACCTGACCTGTCTCTTGAGAAATCTGTGTGCAGGTCAGGAAGCAACAGTTAGAACTGGACATGGAACAACAGACTGGTTCCAAATAGGAAAAGGAGTATGTCAAGGCTGTATATTGTCACCCTGCTTATTTAACTTACGTGCAGAGTACATCATGAGAAACGCTGGACTGGAAGAAACACAAGCTGGAATCAAGATTGCCGGGAGAAATATCAATCACCTCAGATATGCAGATGACACCACCCTTATGGCAGAAAGTGAAGAGGAACTAAAAAGCCTCCTGATGAAATTGAAAGCGGAAAGTGAAAAAGTTGGCTTAAAGCTCAACATTCAGAAAACGAAGATCATGGCATCCGGTCCCATCACTTCATGGCAAAGAGATGGAGAAACAGTGGAAACAGTGTCAGACTTTATTTTTTGGGGCTCCAAAATCACTACAGATGGTGACTGCAGCCATGAAATTAAAAGACACTTACTCCTTGGAAGGAGAGTTATGACCAGCCTAGAGAGCATATTCAAAAGCAGAGACATTACTTTGCCAACAAAGGTCCCTCTAGTCAAGGCTATGGTTTTTCCAGTGGTCATGTATGGATGTGAGAGTTGGACTATGAAGAAAGCTGAGCACCAAAGAATTGATGCTTTTGAACTGTGGTGTTGGAGAAGACTCTTGAGAGTCCTTTGGAGTGCAAGGAGATCCAACCAGTCCATTCTAAAGTAGATCAGTCCTGGGTGTTCATTGGAAGGACTGATGTTGAAGTTGAAACTCCAATACTTTGGCCACCTCATGCGAAGAGTTGACTCGTTGGAAAAGACTCTGATGCTGGGAGGGATTGGGGGCAGGAGGAGAAGGGGATGACAGAGGATGAGATGGCTGGATGGCATCACTGACTTGATGGACGTGAATCTGAGTGGACTCCGGGAGTTGGTGATGGACAGGGAGGCCTGGCGTGCTGCGATTCATGGGGTCGCAAAGAGTCGGACACAACTGAGCGACTGAACTGAACTGATATATAGAATAGATAAGTTAATAAGAATACTGCATAGTACAGGGAACACTATTCAATGCTGTGTAATGACTTAAATGGGAATAGAACCTAAAAAAGAGTGGATATGTATGTATGTGTATAACTGACTCACTTTGCTGTACAGCAGAAACTAACACAATATTGTAAATTAATTGTGCTCAATAAAAATAAAACAAGTAAATAATCATATGCTACATTTTCATATTTTAATGTGAGAATATTGTATTTATATCTATTTTAGACTGTTCTACTGTTCTGTTTATCCTTCTTCCAGTACTTTATCATTTTTGTTATTATAGCTTTATATTTACTACAAAGGAGAGCTATTGTCTTTGCTGTGGGAGTGTTGGTGTTGATGTAAAGTAAATGCAAGAACTCAGAACCCTAGGACAGTAGTTACACCAGTCACAAGCTAATTGAATATGTTCAAATATATTCTGCCAAAATTGAACATTTATCTCATGAATATAATATCATGAAATATAACTAATATATCCAGGTGTGTCTTGATAAATTGATAAGCCATCACAAATGTAACAAAGCCCATAAACACAACCATGTTACGATACTAGAAAGCTAATATGTGCTCTATGACTAGATCATAGGGAAGAGTCACGTGATCATCTCTGTAGATGATGGAAGAAAATGTCATTTGATTCAATGCTACATTTATTTCGAGAGTATAATTTTCTTAGTAAACAAACATAATTGAAGTTGCAAATCTCAAACTGAAAACCAGCAGCATTCTTGCTAGCCAATGCACTTGGACAAAATAACAGAAAATACAGAACATTTTAAAAGATTCTAGTGGTTTTGATTTTCTAATTTAACTTTCCCGTATATCTTTATCAGTATTTTCCTCTCACCTTCCTTAGATTTACTTTCTTTTTTTTACATCTTCTTCAGTTTTCATTAGTGGATTACTTTTCTTTCTTCTTTATTGTCTTGTGATGTCAATCTTTGAGGTATGAATTTTCTTATAAGAAAAGTTCTAGATGTATTCTATAAGTCTTTACCACATCTCATCAATTCTAACACACACCTTTTCTTTGATCATTTTAACATCTCTGAGACAGAAATTTCTCTCATAATTATCAACAGCATCTTAGCATCACTGTGGCCAGGAAGCAGAGGTGATATGGCTGTCACAGCACACACTTGACCATATGTTTACTATTTTCATTATTTACTTTAGATGCCAGCACTACTGGTATTGCCATTGAAATGTCTTCAAAAGTTTTCCCTATAATTTGGCATTGAAATAATGTATTATGGATGCAGAATACGTGGAAATATATCAGCAGGGCACACATTTACATCAATGGTATACATTTTAATATTAGACAAAGAACTGCAGTTCTATATTTTATTGCAAAGCAACTACTGAATATATTACTGGATCTAAGAAGAGAATGTATCTCCAAGTAGATTAAGCTGTGTTACATTTTGTTCCTGAGATGCATGAAAAAGGATTGCCCATCAACACTAAACAAAGAACCAAATAAAGGGGAAATTGCCAAATCCCTTGGAACAGAGAGAAGAAATTTCAAAGCAAAGAGAGCTGGTATGTCTCATACATGCATAATGCAGGACAATTTTCAAAACATCAAATAGCAATTTGACTGAGACTTCCTGCTGATTTTGAACAGAAGCTGCTTAAATTCTGGTTACATATGATCCAATTGAAAAAAAAATGAAAACTATGAGTTTGATCAAATAAGAAATACTGCTGAAATATCAGCATTCTTTGTCATGTCTTTGAATTATACCCAAAATGCTAAAGATGGTTTAGCATTTAACAAAAAGAAAAAGATATGTGCACAGGATATAAAAGTAGTAATTCTTGTTTTATCATACTCTGTATAACTTTTGCTAGCCAGAATTTGCCATGATATTTAGTTATAAACCACAGAATGATATCTGATAATGAGATGTTCCTCCAAGATCTATTAGGCATGCACAGAAAAATGGGAGAACAATGACTGAGCTGATGGAGAACTGGCTAAATGTCATCTGGAAAAGATGTGCAGGTGAGTCTTAAAAGATAAGCAGGAGTTTTCCAGGAGGATGAAGAAGGGACTTCACTACAAACCAGGGGAAGAGAATAAGAAAGATACAGAAGAAAATGAACTCATTTGGAGAAAGATTCAGTTTGGAACGGAGCTTCTACATGGCAAGGGACATGTCTGTTTGGTCATACCCTTCAAGTTACATCAGGGTGATCCATTACATATTATATGTAGATTCTGGTAGTGGAGCCTTTCAAGGATGCCACAGCCTTAATCACACTGTTTGAGGTGCTGCCTAATTCCGATTCTATTCCTCTATTTTCCCCTGTGTCTATCACATAGCTTGTTGGACATCCAAGAAATATTCTAGAGTTCAAAATAAAATCATATAATTTTTGTAGCTTCACCATTCCCCTCAAGAATGCTGAGAACATAGAAGGCCTCAATACATGTATTGAGTGGTGGCCTTATTTGCCCAAAATTTTCATAAGCTTAGTTGGCAAGGTTCATTTCCAAACATTGGAAGTGCTGTATTTATTTCTTCTTCAGGTTGCTTGCCTTCCCAATATATGCATGTGCTCTCTCAGGTCCCTCCACAGTACCCTGCCCTTCTCCATACTCCATGCTCCTCAATTTCTGCTTGTCCCCTTCCCTGACATTTCATACAAACCCATACAGTGGTGAGTAGTTAAAGCATTACAGTCAACTTTAAGGTAACATTTCCTCTGAGCAGTGGCACTTTGGTTATCAGCTCACTCGATTTCTAGGAGTTAAAGAAATTCTACAACTCATCTGTGTAAAATCATCATTGGTGAGATCATATTCAAATCTTCTTAGGTCTTCTTGGTTTAAGCAAAAGCCAAGGACATTATACCTTCTCCCCATTACCACCAAATAAACGAAAATAAAACAGAACTCAGTCTTGGCTCAGAGGTTAAATTGAAGCTTTTACATTAACAGGAAAGAAATGTTTGATATGTGCATTATAAATATATAGGATAATTATTTATTCTGACCTGGGAAGTTTCAATCTATCCAATTCAAGATGAAAAATCTATCCAAGACTGGATGTAGAGGGGCGATGGTATGGAGAGATACAGACAGACAGACAGGTGGATATACAGATAAGACATTGGCCATAAAACATAGCATTGCTTTAGCTTTAAGCAAAGGTCTTGTTCATTTAACAACAAATATAAGCAAAAAAAATCTTCCATCTTTTCTAGATTTACATTATTATTGAGACTATGGGTAATGCCTTTGCCTCAAAGAAAATGTTCTGTTTCACAGAACTAGGATTGATTATCAGCTTGTGCTGGCCAAGGAGAGATACTGAATACAGTAACCCCAATTTACCATGTCACTAATTTGGCAACAGAAGATTATTCTTAATGGAGTGAAAGAAAGCTACCATTTTTCTTCTGCATCTTTAAAGCCAATGTTTTTTGCTTCTTGAAAGAGAAGCAGTGTCACAAATTCCATTACTATAATACAAACTCTAAGAGCTGGCAGGGATGTTAAAAGGCACCTAGTCCAATCTCCTCATTTTATGGACGAAAAAAAATAAAAATATTGTCTTGTTCCAGACTTTACAACACCCTGGTGACAAAGCCAGGACAGAACCCAAGTTCTGACTTTTTGCAACTAATCACTGAAGACATCTTATGGACCAAGTGCTATCTATCAGAGACATTTCAGTTGCCCATGCAGCCACAGACTGGACTGCAGTAAAATTCAAGATTGCTTAAAAGGTCTCTTCCTACAGGTGGATGGACTTAGGAACTACAAGTAAAACAAAATATTGAGATAAGTTATTTGGAGAAATTTGTGATTGAATCTGAGACATAAAAAAGTCTTACCACTGCACAAGGGCTGCTGAGTCAAGGTAATTCTGAGAAAAAGAGAGATGACCAATGCATGCATCTCTGCATTTTCCAGATGAGGAAAGTGAGGCATGGGGGAAAACCAACAAAACCACATAGCCAAAGAAGTAGGTCCCAAGTGAAGACTTCTCTTTCCTGGGCTGCATTCTGCAACCCAAAGCTGGAGTAATTCTATGAGACATTCATGATTCAGTGAGAACACCAGCTCAATCAATAAATAATACAGACAGCTGAGAGATTGAGGTCTCTCGGCAGTTCTACCAAGATCTATTAAGAGTAATTTTAGCTCCCTTTTGAATTGCAGTCCTTTTTCTCTGAGCTCTGCCAGAGGTTTTTATTTATTTGTTCCTGCATTTTGGACAGCCTCCTTTGTTGGCTGTGGGATGGTTTTCATTATTTCATTTCATTTGGTTCTTTCAGTCTGTTTCTGTGATTGGTGTGGGCTGGAAATGGACTCCAAACATGCCTGAATGGGAGGAAGGAGGACTCTCTCAACAGCTCAGCCTGTCCTCCCCTTGGACAAGAGTCTTGCATCTCCAACTAGGAGCACCCCCATGAACCTCGGACATCCGACTTTTGGTCTCGCTCCAGCCACACTCATTCTGTTATTTGTTGCAGGCCATGAGATACTTCCTAACTCAGCAGACACTCTTCAGACTTACTTTGAGAAGAGGAGTGCCTGCTGTTTATAGGATTCCAATCAGTTTAAAACCCACACAATCAATCAGCCAGTCAAACAACAACTCTTAGTTGGACAGCTACTAGGCATCTGGCGTTTTGAGAAGACAAATAATGAGCCCAGTGGAAACTGGGGTTCAGAGGGTCTGGAAGTATTCCTCACTGACTTCTACAGCCTTGTTCCTGCATGGATGGATAGGATTCCTTCTCAGATAAGGCAGATACATTGATCAAGGTCATGAAACTGCTCTGGTTCAGATAGATAACTAATGAGAACAAATCCTATCCCTTCTCCAGTGGATCTTCTTGACCCAGGAATTGAACCGGGGTCTCTGGCATTGCAGGTGGATTCTTTACCGGTTGAGCTACCAGGGAAGCCCTGTAGCACTGGGAACTCTACTTAATGCACTGTGGTGACCTGAATGGGAATGAAGTTCAAAAGGGAGGGGATATATGTATCTGTATGGCTGATTCATTTTGCTGTACAGTAGAAACTAACACAACATTGCAAAGCAACTATCCTCCAATAAAGATTAATTTAAAGAAAGGAAGTTGAAATCAAAGCAAAGTATGTCTACTACACCTCAGTACTTTTTTACACACACAATTTTCTAAGACATTGCAATGCTAATCTCCAAAATGGCATGCCGTGATTTGCACAGTCCTTTATGAAATAGTACCTAACTATACCACTTTCCTGCTAGCTGCTCCCCAGAATTTAATATGGACTGCACTTTGCAGGAGAAAGTTGTCACAATTCCAGTGATGAGAAAGGCATGCTTTAGAAGTCCTAAAAAACTGACCGCCCCCTGCTAAGCATGCCTCAGCCACTTTATCTGAGTTACCCAGCTGAGTTAAAGCTGGGTAACATACCTGTTCCTGGCAATGACTCAACAGTGCTTACATTTCTTTCCTCACCACAGCATGATGGAAACTGTGCTGCTCTATTTCTTTCAGAGGGCATATCCTTTTACAGCAAGAGCTCTGGAAATAGTCTGGCCATTCTACTGGTGGAGGTTTGTAAGGCTGAGAGGCTGCTGGATTCTGAACTGTGGTTCTGGTAGAAGTGAAATAGTAAGTAAGTGTTAGCTGCTCAGTCATATCTGATTTTTTACGATCCCATGGACTGTTGTCCACCAGGCTACTCTGACCATGGAATTCTCCAGGCAAGAGTACTGGAGTGGGTAGCCATTCTCTTCTCCAGGGGATCTTCCTGACCCAGGGATTGAACCCAGGTCTCTCACATTGCAGGCAGAGGCTTTACCATCTGAGCCACCAAAGAAGCCCAGAAGTGGAATAATCTACCCTTAAGCCAGAGCCTTGGGAAAGGCCGAGGCAGAGGACTGGTGTGGACTGACTTGAAACTCTGTTTACTTGGAGTGCTAGTGGGGTTTCTGAAAGGACTAAAAGAGTGCCCTGGGTGCTGTGACTCTACCCATCTACCATATTTTAACTAATAAAGGAAACAGAGATTTCCTCAGATTTCCAGAGCCTCTCTAAGATCAGGTTCTGATTTACTTCTTAACAGGTAGGAATTCAAGTCAAGTCAGGAAGTTATGTTATCGGACTAGGGCTTTTTCAAACTCCATGTTGTTCAGTAAGCTGCTCACCATTATGACCCTATACATCTTACTGTAGAGTCAAGACTTAAGACCTTAAGGACAGTAATAGAAGATATCGAGTAACTAAATGCCATGATGAATGGTTCCAGCAATACATGCTTGAATGATGTGGGAAAAAAAGAATTGTGTGGAACAATTTGGGTGGGTTTTTTTGTTTATTGGGGGTTTTTGGGTGAGGCTTTATTGAGAACCCAGTATGAACCTACTACACAGGGAGGAGAGGAGAGTGGAGATTTCGGGCCTCAGGAATGAGCATGTGAAGAGGGTGTGGGCTGGTCTGGACCTTAGCTGTGCAGGATCATTTTCTGCCCCTGTCCCAGTGCCGACAGAGGCCAAGAGACCTGCCCAGAGGACAACTTTCACTGTCTGGAGTTGACTTCCTGCAAAAGACATTTAAGGCAATTGTATTTTCATTCTGTCAAAAATAAAAGCTTCTTGAAGAAGCTAACAAAGCCAGTTCAGATCAATTGAAAGAACTGCGTTACATGACAAATGAAGGGAAGCACCATTTTCACATAAAGATGTATTGCAACCAACTGTCTCCCCTGGGCATTAATCTTGTAATTCTATCAAAAAACCAACAGTAATTAACTTTGCTCAGCATTATTCTTGCATAAACCAATATTTTCCATAACTCATGACTTAGTGATTCTCTAGGGTTTGTTTTTTTTTTTTTATTCGTTTAAGTTGAATTATTGCATCACAAAGGAGAGATAGATTAACATATGTGAGGACTTTTGAGGGAGACATACGTGGTATGAACTGTAATTCTGCTAACTACCAGCTTTGAGACTTTGAGTAAAAAGAATGTCATTCTTTGATGCTTGATTTTCTGGACAATTATGTGCAATATAATACTTGCCTGATAGGAATGATGGGACATTAAGTAAGATAATGGAAAAAACACATGACATATGGTAGTCGTTCAATAAATTAGAAGGAATGTCATTCTTATCTAATTCTATAAGTACTTCCTCTATTTATGAGAGTTCGGAAAGGGGCATCATAAGAATCTTTCATTATTTTTGTTAGATACCAACACAAACCAAAAGTCACTATGATCACATCAATATGGTATTGGTAAAAGAACAGACATGTAAATACAATAGATAATCCCGAAGTGGAAAATACAATACACACACACACACATATATATATACACACACATATATTAGTTCAATTCAGTCGCTCAGTCATGTCTGACTCTTTGTGATCCCATGAACTGCAGCACACCAGGCCGCCCTGTCCATCACCAACTCCCAGAGTTTACTCAAACTCATGTCCACTGAGTCGGTGATGCCATCCAACCATCTCATCCTCTGTCATCCCCTTCTCTTCCCACCTTCAATCTTTCCCAGTATCAGGGTCTTTCCAAATAAGTCAGTTCTTCGCATCAGGTGGCCAAAGTATTGGAGTTTCAGCTTCAGAATCAGTCCTTCCATTGAATATTCAGGACTGATTTCCTTTAGGATGGACTATCAGTTCAGTTCAATCGTTCAGTCATGTCCAACTCTTTGCGACCCCATGAATCGCAGCATGCCAGGCCTCCCTGTCTATCACCAACTCCCGGAGTTCACTCAGACTCACATCCATCAAGTCAGTGATGCCATCCAGCCATCTCATTCTCTGTTGTCCCCTTCTCCTCTTGCCCCCAATCCCTCCCAGCATCAGAGTCTTTTCCAATGAGTCAACGCTTTGCATGAGGTGGCCAAAGTACTGGAGTTTCAGCTTTAGCATTAGTCCTTCCAAAGAAATCCCAGGGCTGATCTCCTTCAGAATGGACTGGTTGGATCTCCTTGCAGTCCAAGAAACTCTCAAGAGTCTTCTCCAACACCACAGTTCAAAAGCATCAATTCTTCGGTGCTCAGCCTTCTTCACAGTCCAACTCTCACATCCATACATGACCACAGGAAAAACCATAGCCTTGACTAGACGGACCTTTGTTGGCAAAGTGATGTCTCTGCTTTTGAATATGCTATCTAGGTTGGACATAACTTTCCTTCCAAGAAGTAAGCGTCTTTTAATTTCATGGCTGCAGTCACCATCTGCAGTGATTTTGGAGCCCAGAAAAATAAAGTCTGACACTGTTTCCACTGTTTCCCCATCTATTTCCCATGAAGTGTTGGGACCGGATGCCATGATCTTCGTTTTCTGAATGTTGAGTTTTAAACCAACTTTTTCACTCTCCTCTTTCACCTTCATCAAGAGGCTTTTTAGTTCCTTTTAATTTTCTGCCATAAGGGTGGTGTCATCTGCATATCTGAGGTTATTTATATTTCTCCCGGCAATCTTGATTCCAGCTTGTGTTTCTTCCAGTCCAGTGTTTCTCATGATGTACTCTGCATATAAGTTAAATAAGCAGAGTGTCAATATACAGCCTTGACGTACTCCTTTCCCTATTTGGAACCAGTCTGTTGTTCCATGTCCAGTTCTAATTGTTGCTTCCTGACCTGCATACAGATTTCTCAAGAGGCAGGTCAGGTCAGGTGGTCTGGTATTCCCATCTCTTTCAGAATTTCCCACAGTTTATCGTGATCCACACAGTCAAAGGCTTTGACATAGTCAATAAAGCAGAAATAGATGTTTTTCTGGAACTCTCTTGCTTTTTTGATGATCCATTGGATGTTGGCAATTTGATCTCTGGTTCCTCTGCCTTTCCTAAAACCAGCTTGAGCATCAGGAAGTTCACGGTTCACATATTGCTGAAGCCTGGCTTGGAGAATTTTGAGCATTACTAGCATGTGATATGGAGAAGGCAATGGCAACCCACTCCAGTACTCTTGCCTGGAAAATCCCATGGATGGGGGAGCCTGGTGGGCTGTGGTCCATAGGGTCGCTAAGAGTGGAACACGACTGAGCAACTTCACTTTCACTTTTCACTTTCATGCATTGGAGAAGGAAATGGCAACCCACTCCAGTGTTCTTGCCTGGAGAATCCCAGGGACGGAGGAGCCTGGTGGGCTGCCGTCTATTGGGTCACACAGAGTCGGACACGACTGAAGCGACTTAGCAGCAGCAGCAGCAGCATGTGATATGAGTGCAATTGTGTGGTAGTTTGAGCATTCTTTGGCATTGCCTTTCTTTGGGATCGGGATGAAAACTGACCTTTTCCAGTCCTGTGGTCACTGCTGAGTTTTCCAAATTTGCTGGCATATTGAGTGCAGCACTTTCACAGCATCATCTTTCAGGATTTGAAATAGCTCAACTGGAATTCCATCACCTCCACTAGCTTTGTTCGTAGTGATGCTTTCTAAGGCCCACTTGACTTCACATTCCAGGATGTCTGGCTCTAGGTCAGTGATCACACCATCGTGATTATCTGGGTCGTGAAGATCTTTTTTGTACAGTTCTTCTGTGTATTCTTGCCACCTCTTCTTGATATCTTCTGCTTGTGTTAGGTCCATACCATTTCTGTCCTTTATCGAGCCCATCATTGCATGAAATGTTCCCTTGGTGTCTCTAATTTTCTTGAAGAGATCTCTAGTCTTTCCCATTCTGTTGTTTTCCTCTATTTCTTTGCATTGATCACTGAGGAAGGCTTTCTTATCTCTTCCTGCTATTCTTTGGAACTCTGCATTCAGATGCTTATATCTTTCCTTTTCTCCTTTGCTTTTCACTTTTCTTCTCTTCACAGCTATTTGTAAGGCCTCCCCAGACAGCCATTTTGCTTTTTTGCATTTCTTTTCCATGGGGATGGTCTTGATCCCTGTCTCCTGTACAATGTCACGAACCTCATTCTATAGTTCATCAGGCACTCTATCTATCAGATCTAGGCCCTTAAATCTGTTTCTCACTTCCACTGTATAATCATAGTGGATTTGATTTAGGTCATACCTGAATGGTCTAGTGGTTTTCCCTACTTTCTTCAATTTAAGTCTGAATTTGGCAATAAGGAGTTCATGATCTGAGCCACAGTCAGCTCCTGGTCTATACATGGTGTTTACAGGATGGACTATACATGATGTTAAATATTCATTTAATTTCAGTAGAAAAAGGATAGTTTTTTTTTTTTTTAAGTATCTACACATTTTGGTCTTCATTTAGAAGAAAACGGAATCCCATTATATCACCAGTAATAGTAAAAAATCAATCACAAACAGATTAAAGATTTCAGTATGAAAAAGAATTTAAATCTTTGTAAGAAACATTTTGGAAAATACTGGCACAATGTAATCTAGCTAAGTCTTTTACTCTAAAAGCTATAAAATAATGATGGAAATTGTTAGCTATATAAAAATTAACAACAATTATATGGAAAAGGATGCACTACAGAAAGTGAACAGATACAACATAGATTTGGGTAAAAAGAATTTGTAACACAGGGAGGTATTAGTACACATACCAAACAAAAATGATTAAAAATTTAAAGAGTAGGTAAAATACATAAAATATATAAATATAAAAGCCAGTAGAAGTGTCAATTTTGTAAATGAAAAGATGATCAAATGCATTCCTAGTCAGAAAAATGCAAATCAAAAGGAATAATGAGATATTACTTTATGTTTATCAGAAGAGCAAAACTGTTTTGAAACTGTAAACACTATAACAGATTTTTCCACTAGAATGAAGGCTCCACAGGCAAGTGATATTTTTGTCAGTTTTATTCACAGCCATAGCCTGAGTCTAAAATAGAAGCTGAGAAAAATAGCAGATGCTTATTCAACATTTGTGAAATGAGCAACAAGCAGCTAACAATTCTACCCTACTTACTATGTACTAAGCACTAATTGCTCTGCAGGTATTAACTCATTTCATCTTCACAACACTCTTAATGATGTAAGTGCTATTTTCCCATTTTACAGATGTGAAATCTGAGGTACAGAATGACACAGCTAACAAGTAGCAGAAGTAGGAATATGACACAGAGTGTCTGGCACCAGATTTTCTGTTCCTTGAACACAAGGGTGTATTATCCTTCCCCACATCCACTTTGCTGGTTGGGCTGTGGGGAAAGAGCATAGCCTTTATTTTTCTAAAGGCTGTGGAAATTTAATCTTTATTATTTCAACCAGCTCTCAAGATAACCCCAAAAGGCACACATTTCCCATATTTCTTGTCAGTTGTAGAAACGAAGTCCAAAAGGGAGGGGAATCTATGTATATGTATGGCTGATTCACCTTGAACTACAGTAGAACTAAATACAACATTGTAAAGCAGCTATATTCCAATAAGAATTAATTTTAAAAAATAAATGAAATAAAATTACAGTGTGCTAAGTTAAAAAAAAAAGGAGAGCATAGCCTTTTTATGAAGCAATTTGGCAAGAATTTCACCCCTAAATGCAAAAATACCAAAAAGAAAGGATATATGCGAGGATGTTTATCATCCCATTGTTCAGTGAGTAAAATTGAAACAAAGGCAATGGCTGAATGATTTATGGTTAATACATAGCACAGAACAGTGTGAAGCTATGAAAAGAGAAAAACTGGCATTATGACAGTTGATTTGGATCAGTGTCAATAATGAAGTTTTGTAAAAAAGCAAACAAGATGCAGAAATACAAAAATAATATGATTCCCATTTTGATTAAAAAATAAAGACAAAATCCTTATCTGTGCCTGTGTGTGTGTGTGTGTGTGTGTGTGTGTGTGTCTTTATGTCATTACATTACTAGAGAAATACTTCTGGGTTGTTATCATGGGTGGCCAGGGGCTTAGAGCTGGGTACTGACATGAGTAGAATAAGGAAAGTGGAAACTAAGCTAAAATGGGAAAAATAAGATTGTATTTTTAAAAATGTATTTGATCACATTTATGCACTTATATAAAATAATGTTCAACAAAAATAATTGAAAGTGTCTATTCATATTTGTTGTTCCTTTTTTTAAAGTGGATTCATTTTCTCATTTTGAGTTGTAAGAGTTGTTTATATATTCAGGATACAAGCCCTTTATTAAATGCATTTAGTGAAAACATTGTCTCCCAGTTTGTGGTTCATCTTTTAATTTTATTAACATTATCTTTTGAAAAGTGAAAGATTTTAAATTCTGATGTAATCCAAATTATCGCTTTTTCTCTTTTATGTTTAAATGCTTTTTGTGAGTTGTCTAAGAAATATTTGCCTACTCCCACAGTCGTTTTTCTCCTATGCTTTCTTGTAAAAGTGTTCTTTTTGTGTTTATTCATTTCTAGTTAATATTTGTATATGGTTTGACATAGGGGCTAACATTTGCTTAAAAATCTTTAGTCATCAGGGGAATGGAAACTAACATCACACTGAAATACCTCTACAAATCAACAGATGCCTAAAATTAAAAAATGGCAATTTAAGTGTTAATAAGCATGGTCAGTGACTGGAACTCTCATACGTTATTGAAAGGAAGTAAATGTTATAACCACTTTAGAAAATTTGACTATTTCTTATAAGTTTACCATGTGATCCACTTATCCTGTGTCCCAACAGTTCCACTTCTAATTATTTACATGAAGAGATACACACAAAAGCTTATAAATAAATCTTCATACAGTTTTATTCATAGTTCCAAACTGGAATTAACGAAAATTTTCATCAACAAGGAAGTGAATTAAAAAAAACCTTGTACATGCATAATACTACTCATTTTTTTAAAAGCTGCTGATTCAAGCAATAATATGGATGAATCTCAACATCATGCTGAATGAAGTCAGATATAAAAATGTACATATGTTAAAACGGCAACAGCTAGAAACTCTTAGTTACAAGATAAATACTGGAGATGTAACGTACAACATGATGACTATAAATACAACTGCTGTATGATACAGAGGAAAGTTGTAAAGAGAGTAGCTCCTAAGAGTTCTCATCACAAAGATAAACATTTTTTTTTCCTTTTTTTGGATTTGTGTAAGATAATGGATGTTAACTAAACTTACTGTGATAGTCATTTTACAATATAGGTAATCAAGTGATTATACTGTATGCAGTGCTATATGCCAGTTATATCTCAGATTGGAAAAAATTATATAAAAGAATAAAAGCATACATATTTTATGTTTCATTTATATGAAATCAGGCCAGTGGAGTTACGTAAGGGAGGGCTGGGGAGACAATGACTGCAGGTCCACAAATGTGAACTTTTTGGAGTGATATAGAACTGTCCTTTATCTTAACTGGGACAATGAAACACACATGTATATATTTGTCACACTGTTTGAACTGTACTTTTAAGATGTGTCTATTTTATTATATGTAAATCATATTGGCTTCCGATGTAGCTCAGATGGTAAAGAATCTGCCTGCAACGCCGGAGATCCAGGTTCGATTCCTGGGTTGGGATAATCCCCTGGAGAAGGAAATGGCAACTCACTCCAGTATTCTTGCCTGGAAACTTCCATGGACAGAGGAGCCTAGTGTGCTACAGTCCATGGAGTCACAGAGTTGGACATGACTGAGTGACTAACACACAGAAATCATATTGGAAAAGGTCAGTTTTCATTGCAATCCCAAAGAAAGGCAATACCAAAGAATGCTTAAACTACCACACAATTGCACTCATCTCACATGCTAGCAAAGTAATGCTCAATATTCTCCAAGCTAGGTTTCAACAGTACACGAACTGAGAACTTCCAGATGTTCAAGCTAGATTTAGAAAAGGCAGAGGTACCAGAAATCAAATTGCCAACATGAGTTGGGTCATAGAAAAAGCAAGAGAATTCCAGAAAAACATCTACTTGTGCTTCATTGACTACACTAAAGCTTTTGACTGTGTGGATCACAGCAAACTGTGGAAAATTCTTCAAGAGATGGGAATACCAGACCACCTTAACTGCCTCCTGAGAAACCTGTATCACACAAGAAGCAGCCAACCACTAGAACCAGACATGGAACAATGGACTGGGTCCAAATTGGGAAAGGAGTATGTCAAGGCTATATATTGTCACCCTGTTTATTTCACTTATATGCAGAGTACATCATACAAAATGCCAGGTTGGATGATGCACAAGCTGGAATCAAGACTGCTGGGAGAAATGTCAATAATCTCAGATTCACAGATGACACTACCCTTATGGCAGAAAGTGAAGAGGAACTGAAGAGCCTCTTGATGAAGGTGAAAGAGGAGAGTGAAAAAGCTGGCTTAAAGTTCAACATTAAAAAAACTAAGATCATGGCAACTGGTGCCATCACTTCCTGGCAGATAGGTGGAGAAACAATGGAAGCAGTGACAGATTTTATTTTCTTGGGCTCCAAAATCAATGCAGATTATGACTGCAGCCATGAAATTAAAAGATGCTTGCTCCTTGGAAGAAAAGCTATGACAAAGCTAGACAAGTTATGAAAAAGTGAGACCTTACTTTGCCAACAAAGGTCCATATAGTCAAGCTATGGTTTTTCCTGTAATCATGTATGGATGTGAGAGTTGACCATGAAGAAGGCTGAGCACCAAAGAACTGATGCTTTTGAACTGTGGTGTTGGAGAAGACTCTTGAGAGTCCCTTGGACTCCAAAGAGATCAAACCAGTCAAACTTAAAGGAAATCAATCCTGAATATTCATTGGAAGGACTCAGTGGAGCTGAAGCTCCAATACTTTGGCCACCTAACATGAAGACCTGACTCATTAGAAAAGACCCTGCTGCTGGGAAAGATTGAAGGCAAGAGGAGAAGGGGATGACAGAGGATGAGATGTTTGGATGGCATCACCCGCTGAAAGGACATGATTTTGATCAAGCTCTGGGAGATGGTGAAGGACAGGGAAGCCTGGAGTGCTCAAGTCTATAGGATCGCAAAGAATCGGACACAACAGAGCAAATGAACAACAACCACAAATACTTCAAAAGTAAAAAGGAGGAAAATAAATGAATTTTTAAAATAAACTATGCAAATAAAATCCCCAATGGGATCCTTTTGCGTTCACGAAGACTATTGTGATTCACACTGATTTTCAGACTTCTCTGATTCTTGCCAAACTCTCATGACTATTAAGGATGAATTCCTTTCCAAATGTATTCAAAACATCCCATCCAATTTTTTAAAAGGGGAATCCTCTTCTCCTCCAAAAATTTAGATCCATTTATTTTATGGGCATTTTCCATAAACTATAAATGTCCATCTTGAGAAATTACAAGGGTGAGTTTCTTGAGCTAATATCCATTCTGAGTAATAGGAGTATGTTTGGCTTACAGGAACAACTATTGACCATTGCTATATAATCCCTAACATGTTTTACTGAAATAGGTAGTACTCTATCAAGAATTCGTGAAAGTGTCCCAGCCTCTGACTCTTTAGACTCCCTCTTATTACCAAATAGCCCTAGAAAACCCAGTGTAGACCCTGCTCTGTGACCCAGTGGAGGCAGAGTCAGGTCAGATAATGATCGGAGAGCAATGGCTGCCCATTCAAATCACTTGTACAGCTTTTCAAAAATATTTCTTCTCAGGCCCCACCTCAGGCTAATATATCAAAATATTTAAAGATGAGGGTAGGGTAATGATAGTCGTAAGCAGCCACCCACCCCCCCTCCATGAGTAAGCAGAATTGGAAATCATCATTTGAAAGGGAGAGGGAAAAGGTATGACATTTGCCACTTTTTTGAAGACACATACTTGGTAGTATAAAACCATTTTTAAAAGAGCAGAAAGCATGTACTCCACACTGAGAAAAGAAAGATTAGTATTTTAAAAATTAAGTTAAAGAAGTAAAAGTATAATCTCAGAATTTTCTCTTCTAAGAAGAGATACTTAGAAGAGTATCTAAGAGTATACTTCAGTTCAGATCAGTCGCTCAGTCATGTCCAACTCTTTGCGACCCCATGAATCGCAGCATGCCAGGCCTCCCTGTCTATCACCAACTCCCGGAGTTCACTCATACTCACGTCCATCGATTCAGTGATGCCATCCAGCCATCTCATCCTCTGTCGTCCCCTTCTCCTCCTGCCCCCAATCCCTCCCAGCATCAGAGTCTTTTCCAGTGAGTCAACTCTTTGCATGAGGTGACCAAAATACTAGAGTTTCAGCTTCAGCATCATTCCTTCCAAAGAAATCCCAGGGCTCATCTCCTTCAGAATGGACTGGTTGGATCTCCTTGCAGTCCAAGGGACTCTCAAGAGTCTTCTCCAACACCACAGTTCAAAAGCATCAATTCTTTGGTGCTCAGCCTTCTTCACAGTCCAACTCTCATATCCATACATGACCACAGGAAAAACCATAGCCTTGACTAGACGGACCTTTGTTGGCAAAGTAATCTCTCTGCTTTTGAATATGCTATCTAGGTTGGACATAACTTTCCTTCCAAGAAGTAAGCGTCTTTTAATTTCATGGCTGCAGTCACCATCTGCAGTGATTTTGGAGCCCAGAAAAATAAAGTCTGACACTGTTTCCACTGTTTCCCCATCTATTTCCCATGAAGTGATGGGACCGGATGCCATGATCTTCGTTTTCTGAATATTGAGCTTTAAGCCAACTTTTTCAGTTTCCACTTTCACTTTCATCAAGAGGTTCTTTAATTCTTCTTCACTTTCTGCTATAAGGGTGGTGTCATCTGCATATCTGAGGTTATTGATATTTCTCCTGGCAATCTTGATTCCAGCTTGTGTTTCTTCCAGTCCAGCGTTTCTCATGATGTACTCTGCATATAAGTTAAATAAGCAGGGTGACAATATACAGCCTTGACGTACTCCTTTCCCTATTTGGAACCAGTCTGTTGTTCCATGTCCAGTTCTAATTGTTGCTTCCTGACCTGCATACAGATTTCTCAAGAGGCAGGTCAGGTCAGGTGGTCTGGTATTCCCATCTCTTTCAGAATTTCCCACAGTTTATTGTGATCTACACAGTCAAAGGCTTTGGCATAGTCAATAAAGCAGAAATAGATGTTTTTCTGGAACTCTCTTGCTTTTTCCATGATCCAGCAGATGTTGGCAATTTGATCTCTGGTTCCTCTGCATCTTCTAAAACCAGCTTGAAGATCAGGAAGTTCACGGTTCACATATTGCTGAAGCCTGGCTTGGAGAATTTTGAGCTTTACCATACTAAGAAGAGCCAGATACTGATGCTTGATTCTCAGACCAGCAGTGCTCCAGAAAACACAGTCTTCAAGTGGGTGACTGAGTCTGACACATCCAGACATCATAAGAGGGCCACTAAATTGCCTTGATTTGCCATTTATTTATCTTTTCTGCCAGGTCTCCAGCTCTCTGGTAGGGCTGAGCCAGCTAGTGTATCATTTGATTGTATCTGCTTTACTTTTCTACCTTTTTGTCATCTCATTCCTTCTCCTGGAATGTCTGCTCTGGTGGGAAAAAAAAAAAGAAAGAAACCCTATGTTCATGTGAAGCAACATGGATGGATGTGGAGATTATCATACTAAGTGAAGTAATTTAGACAGACAAAGCAGCTGTGCAGCGCTGGAGTGGTGGCTGTGTGATGCTGGAGAAGCTGTGAGGAGATACACCATGTCCAAGGTCAGAGAAACACTAGCAAGATGGTAGGCGCTGGAGCGGCAGCTGCACAGCCCTGGAGAAGCTGTGAGGAGATACCCCACACCCAGGGGCAAAGGAGAAGCCCTAGCAAGAAGGCAGGAGGGGCGAATTTGTGTTTAGAATCAAACCCCATCCCCACCAGAGATGCTCTGAGGGCTCAAACAAACCTTGTGTGCACCAGGACCCAGAGACGCCACAGAGATTGAGACAGAACTGTGTTTGAGCATCTCCCGTGGAGGTACAGGTCAGCAGTGAACTGCCACAGGGACAGGGGCTCTGGCTACAGCAGACGTGGGTATGGCATAAGTCCTCTTGGAGGAGGTCACCATTAACCCCACCATAGAGCTGCCAGAACTTACACAAGACTGGGTAATAGACTCTTGGAGGGTACAAACAGAACCTTATGTGCACCAGGACCCAGGAGAAAGGAGCAGTGACTCCACAAGAGAATGACCCAGACTAGCTTGGGAGTGTCCAGGAGTCTCGAGTGGAGGTGTGGGTCGGTGGTGGCCTGCTGCAGGGTTGCAGGCAGTGAGTTGAGCAGTACAATGAGGAGGTCATCATTATCTTCATTACCTCCACCACAGTTTGGCCCGAGGTAAATAGGAGGGAGGGAACACAGCTACATCCATCAAGAGAAAATTAGATTAAAGATTTACTGAGCATGGCCCAGCCCATCACAACAAGACCCAGTTTCCGCCTCAGTCAGTTTCTCCCATCAGGAAGTTTCCATAGGCCTCTTACCCTTCTCCTTCAGAGGGCAGACAGACTAAACCACAATCACAGAAAACTAACCAAACTGATCACATGGACCACAGCCTTGTCTAACTCAATGAAACTATGAGCCATGCCATGTAGGGCCACCCAAGATGGACGGGTCATGGTGGGGAGGTCTGACAGAATGTGGTCCACTGGAGAAGGGAATGGCAAACCACTTCAGTATTCTTGCCTTGAGAACCCCATGAACAGTATGAAAAGGCCAAAACATAAGACACTGAAAGATGAACTTCCAAGGCTGGTAGGTACCCAGTATGCCACTAGAGATCAGTGGAGAAATAACTCCAGAAAGAATGAAGAGATGGAGCCAAAGCAAAACCAAAACCCAGCTGTAGATGTGACTGGTGATAGAAGGAAATTCTGATGCTGTAAAGAGCAATATTGCATAGGAACCTAGAATGTTAGGTCCATGAATCAAGGTAAATTGGAAGTGGTCAAACAGGAGATGGCAAAAGTGAACATCAACATTCTAGGAATCAGCGAACTAAGATGGACTGGAATGGGTGATTAACTCAGATGACCATTATATCTACTACTGTGGGCAAGAATCCCTTAGAAGAAATGGAGTAGCCATCATAGTCAACAGAAGAGTCTGAAATGTAGTACTTGGCTGTGACCTCAATAATGACAGAATGGTCTCTGTCCATTTCTAAGGCAAATCATTCAATATCACAGTAATCCAAGTCTATGACCTGACCAGTAATGCTGAAGAAGCTAATGTTGAATGGTTCCATGAAGACTTACAAGACCTTCTAGAACTAACATCCAAAAAAGATGTCCTTTTCATTATAGGGGACTAAAGTGCAAAAGCAGGAAGTCAAGAAACACCTGGAGTAACAGGCAAATTTAGCCTTGGAGTACAGAATAAAGCAGGGCAAAGGCCAATAGAGTTTTGCCAAGAGAACGCACTGGTCATAGCAAACACCCTCTTCCAACAACACAAGAGAAGACTCTACACATGGACATCACCAGATGGTCAACACCAAAATCAGATTGATTATATTCTTTGCAACCAAAGACGGAGAAGCTCTATACAGTCAGCAAAAATAAGACCGGGAGCTGACTATGGCTCAGATCATGAACTCCTTATTCCCATATCAGACTGAAATTGAAGAAAGTAGGGAAAACCACTAGACCATTCAGGTATGACCTAAATCAAATCCACTATGATTATACAATGGAAATGAGAAATAGATTCAAGGGATTAGATCTGATAGACAGAGTGCCTGATGAACTATGGAAGGAGGTTCATGACGTTGTACAGGAGACAGGGATCAAGATCATGCCCAAGAAAAAGAAACGCAAAAACTAAAATGGCTGTCTGAGGAGGCCTTACAAATAGCTGTGAAAAGAAGAGAAGTGAAAAGCAAAGGAGAAAAGGAAAGATATACCCATTTGAATGCAGAGTTCCACAGAACAGCAAGGAGGGATAAGAAAGCCTTCCTCAGTGATCAGTGCAAAGAAATAGAGGAAAACAATAGAATGGGAAAGACTAGAGATCTCTTCAAGAAAATTAGAGATACCAAAGGAATGTTTCATTCAAAGATAGGCTCAATAAATGACAGAAATTGTATGGACCTAACAGAAGCAGAAGATACTAAGAGGAGGTGGCAAGAATACACAGAAGAACTATACAAAAAAGATCTTCACAACCCAGATAATCCTGATGGTATGATCACTCACCTAGAGCCAGACATCCTGGAATGTGAAGTCAAGTGGGCCTTAGGAAGCATCACTACAAACAAAGCTAGTGGTGATGATGGAATTCCAGTCGAACTGTTTCCAATCCTGAAAGATGATGCTGTGAAAGTGCTCATTCAATATTCCAGCAAATTTGGAAAACTCAGCAGTGGCCACAGGACTGGAAAAGATCAGTTTTCATTCCAGTCTCAAAGAAGGGCAATGCCAAGGAATGCTCAAACTACCGCACAATTGCACTTATCTCGCATACTAGTAAAGTAATGCTCAAAATTCTCCAAGCCAGGTTTTAATATTACGTAAACCATGAACTTTCAGATGTTCAAGCTGGTTTTAGAAAAGGCAGAGGAACCAGAGATCAAATTGCCAACACCCACTGGATCATCGAAAAAGCAAGAGAGTTCCAGAAAAACATCTATTTCTGCTTTATTGACTATGACAAAGCCTTTGACTATGTGGATCACCACAAACTGTGGAGAATTCTGAAAGAGATGGGAATACCAGACCACCTGACCTGCCTCTTGAGAAATCTGTATGGAGGTCAGGAAGCAACAGTTAAAACTGGACATGGAACAACAGACTGGTTCCAAATAGGGAAAGGAGTATGTTAAGGCTGTATATTGTCACTCTGTTTATTTAACTTATATGCAGAGTACATCATGAGAAATGCTGGCCTGGAAGAAGCTGGAATCAAGATTGCCAGGAGAAATATCAATAACCTCAGATATACAGAGGACAGTACATTTATGGCCAAAAATGAAGAACTAAAAAGCCTCTTGATGAAGGTGAAAGAGGAGAGTGAAAAAGTTGGCTTAAAGCTCAACATTCAGAAAGCTAAGATCATGGCATTTGGTCCCATCACTTCATAGCAAATAGATGGGGAAACAGTGGAAACAGTGACAGACTATTTTTGGGGGCTCCAAAATCACTGCAGATGAAATCAGAAGATGGTTACTCCTTGGAAGAAAAGTTATGACCAACCTAGATAGCATATTTAAAAGCAGAGGCATTACTTTGCCAACAAAGGTCCATCTAGTTAAGGCTATGGTTTTTCCAGTAGTCATGTATGGATGTGAGAGTTGGACGATAAAGAAAGCTGAGCACTGAAGAGTTAAAGCTTTTGAACTGTGGACTTGGACTGCAAGGAGATCCAACCAGTCCATCCTAAAGGAAATCCGTCTTGAATATTCATTGGAAGGACTGATACTGAAGCTCAAACTCCAATACTTTGGCCACCTGATGTGAATACTTGACTCATTTGAAAAGACCCTGATGCTGGGAAAAATTCAAGGCAGGAGGAGAAGGGGATGACAGAGGATGAGATGGTTAAATGGCATCACCAACTCAATGGACATGGGTTTGAATAAATTACGGGAGTTGGTGATGGACAGGGGGGCCTGGCGTGCTGCAGTCCATGGGGTCACAAAGAGTCGGACACAACTGAGCGACTGAACTGAACTGAAAGATAAACATCACATAATATCACTTCTATGGGAAAACTTTAAAAATGATGCAAATGAACTTATTTACAAAACAGAGACAGACTCATAGACTTAGAAAACAGACTTATGGTTACCAAAGAGGAAAGGTAGGTGGCAGTGATAAATTCTGAGTCTGAGATTGACATATACACACTTTTATAATTAAAATTGATATCCAACAAGGATCAGCTGTTAGCACAGGCAACTCTGCATATTATTCTATGTAACGTAAATGGGAAAAAAAATTGAAAAAGAATAGATACATGTGTATATATAACTGAATATCTTTGCTGTACATCTGAAACTAACACAACATTTTAATCAATTTTTCTCCACTATAAAAAAAAGATTTTTTAAAAACTTAAAAAGTAAACAAAACATGGCCATTCTTCCTTTAAAACCTGGCCTAAACTCCTCTTACAGGGAGCCTTCCATGATAGATAGAGCCTGCTCACATGTTAGAGCATGCTGGAGCTTTACTACTTGAAGTGTGATCTGTGGAGCAGCACCGTCACCATCATCCACCCTAGAAATGCAGAATCTTAGGTCCCACCTCAGACTTGTATGAACACTGTGCTTGCTTAGTGGCTTTGTTGTGTCCGGTTCTTTGTGACCCTAGGAACTGTCGCCTACCAGGCTCCTCTGTCCCTGGGATTTCCCAGGCAAGAATACTGGAATGGCTTACCATTTCCTTCTCTGGGGAATCTTAGTCCCTGGGGAACCCAGGGACTGAAGCTGCATTTCCTGTGTCTCCTGCATTGAACACTGTTACCTGCCATATCAGTAAACAGAAGATATTGTGGCCATTGAGCCATCTATCTCTGCAGCCACCCCCAAAAGTGCAGCCTGAGGGGATTCAGGATAGAGAAAAGCAGGTTACGAGCCCTAGACACTCAAGGTGCATAATAAAGGAATGACTCTATGACTTATTTCATTAAGCCCAGACTCTCACATCTTCTCATCAAAAAAAAAAAAAAAAGTGCTAAATCACTAACTTGAGATAGTCTGATAGTATTTATATACATTTAAAACACACAACACACTATTTTATACTGGTTTTGGATAGATGTATGAATGTAGAAAGTATCAAGTGAATGGATGAATATATATAGAATTCATGTTAGTGATGGCTTCCAAAATAAGGGTAAGAAAAATATGATTGGACCATGTGGTCAGAAGAAACTTCACCTGTATCTGGGACTCTATTTTTCTAACTAGAAAATGTGTATAATAATAATATGTGTGTACCTCATAAATTTTCTGTGAGTATTAAATAAATTAATATAGTAAAGTATTATGGTAGTGTATAATATATATTTTCAGTAACCAGATATATTCCAATAAAATATGTATTAGAATCTTTGGTTAAATTAAAATTCTCTGCTTGTATGATTTGTAATGAATAAATGAATGATATTTGAGGGGAAAAAAAAGAATTGCCAGATAATACCCAGACAGGTTAAATAATAAAAAACCTATGGTGATGAGTTTTTTGGGAGATTCAAACTATTCTGCCCCTTCCCATGACTGCTAATTTACTGGTTTTTATGGTTACTGTTTGAGAGCCTTTTCTTTTATCATTGTTATATATTTGTGAAATATCATTGACCCCCTACCAGACAACGCTTTGTTGAACTTCTTATTATGGCCAATTAAAAAAAATTAATTGGAGTTCAGTTGCTTCACAATGTTCTGTTAGCTTCTGCTGTACAGCAAAGTGAGTCAACTATACAGATACATATATCCCCTTTTTTTAGATTCCCTTCCCATTTAGGTGACCACAGAGCAGTGAGTAGTGTTCTCTGTGGTGTAAGTGGGTGGAAGGCCTAAATAAACATTTCTCCAAAGAAGACCAAGAGGCATATGAAAATGTGCTCAAGATCACTAAGTATTAGAAAAATGTAAATCAGAACTACAATGAGCCATTGGTTTTAAGGCCACTGCTGAAATGAGAAGCAAATGTGAACAGGTAAGTTGAGACACCACAAAACCAACTTTTCTTGCCAAGAAACATGTGTTTTTCTTGAATGAATGTCCCTCAGATTATTGCAAATTTGGGTTCATTTCCAGCATTTTGGAAAATGTTGCTGATTGTTTTCAGGAAGGAGCACATTTTAAGAGATCCTTACACCATCACTCTAGAAGAACTCTTTCCAGGGACTGATTTTTTTTTTTTTGGTTAAACAGAGCTGATTATGACAATTCATCAACAAAGCCTTGTACCTCAACCACCATTAACAGGATTCCCTAAGTGCTTTGAAAGTTGTGATTTTTTTTTTCTTTAGTACTAGTCATTTGTCTCCTGGCCTCTATGCAAGCTCAGTTTAAAATTCAGGTAAAGAGGATTCTAAAAAAAATTTTATGGAGTATAGTTGCTATATAATATTGTGTCATTTTCTGCTGTGCAGTAAAGTGAATCAGCTATATGTACACCTATATAGCCTCATTTGGGGATTCCCTTCCCATTTAGGTCATCACAGAGCACTGAGTAGAGTCCCTGTGCTATACAGTAGATTCTCATTAGTTATCTACATAATGCAAGTTTTTGGAGCTCTCTTTCTTTAAAGCTATGTCATCTCTGGCGTTCAGCCCTTCGAATTTAAGCTGTCTCTGTCTCCCTGAATTTCAATTTATATCTTGTCCCTCAGTTGAGAGTATTATGCTTTGCTTGAGTTCCCTTCCTGTCTGCTGTTGCAGAAAATTCTTCTGTGAGAAAAGCTGAAATAATTGGGGAATTTACCTCATCAGTTTCCCTTCCCTTTTGTATCACAGTTCTATATTTTCTATTGTCCAGTGCCTAAATATGTATTTTATATTTTGTCCAGTTTCCTGGTTGTTTACAGTAGGGGAGCAAGACTAGTATTAGTCGCTCCCAAAAGGTCCTAAGTGAAAGTCTGTTGGGGAAAAAAAAATGCTTCTTGAATATTTTATGTTTTTGCACTGTCAGGGCTTTCTTGGCAATGTTACTGACAACCTGGGTTAAATGATTAAATATGAACATGCCTTATAAATTAGAGATAGAAAATTGCTCTGGGGAGATTTAAAATTTTATTTTTTTCAGAGTTTTTTGCTTACATTCTACTGGTAATAAAAATCTGGGGACCTTCCTTTTCTCATCCCATAAAGATTTTTTTTACATTTCAAAGCAGCAAAGGTCTCTCTCTTTCTCTCTCTCTTTCCTTCTCTCTGCCCCCAGAAAATGGCAACAGATTTGCCAGTCACCCTATATGAGTTTTGCATCTCATAATATCCAGATTCCACTCCTGTGGTACAACCTTTGCATTCGCAGTACATTTATTCCTTCATGTTCCATGGTGAGGAACTGACACGGCAGTAAATGCTCTGTTTTGTTTTTTTCCCCTAAAGAGATTTTGTGTTCCCTGTCAGGATAAAGGCAAGTTGATAAATACAGACACAAAAACTTAACCAAGTCTCTTCACTTTTCCTGATGATAAACTTAACACATGCTCATATTAAAAATGTTTACTTCTACAATAAACATGGAAAATTATGAAAAGAAAATACTGTAAACATTTTGAAATATTTCCGAGAGAGAAACAGAGAAAGATCAGTAGGGAAACAAAATGAGAAGGAGAGAAAGGGAAGAGGGAAAAGAATTGTAAAATTGTTATTAGTTTTTCATTTAGCATAACATTATGAGTAATTTCTATGATGCTAAATAATTTTTAGAAAAAACTATTTATTACTTGAATAATAGTCCATTTATTAGATCTTCAATATATTATGTACTCATACATGTATCATTTGGAATTTAAGATATCTCAAGCTTCATCTATTACAAATAATATTTCTTATATGTAATTCCCTAACCATATCTCTGATTACAATACATTCTTAGGATACATTATATTCTTAGCATATTTGTTTAGAAGTTGAAAAACTGGCTCAAATGGTGTGATAATTACTTTTATGTGTCATTTTGACTGGGTCACAGTGCATAGATATGCGCTCCAATACTATTTCGGATGTTTCTATGAGGGTTTTTTTGAATAAGATGAATATTTAAATTGGTGGACCTTGAGTAAAACAGTTGTTCTCCATGGTGTAGGTGGGCCTCATCCAATCAGTTGACAGCCTCAATAAAACCGAAGACTGACCTCTTTTGAGCAAAAGATAATTCTGCCAGGAGACAGCCTTTAGATTTCAGCTGCAGCATCAGCTCTTCTTTGGGTCTTCAGTCTGATAGGCTTTCAGATTCAAACCACAGTAGAAGATCTCTGGGTCTGTAGCTTGTCAGTCCATCCTGGAGATTTTGGACTCACCCTACTCCACAATTGCACAAGCCAATTCTGTAAAATAAATAAATCCCTTTTCACATATCTACACATCCTCCTAGTTCTGATTCTCTAGAGAACTCCATCTAATACAAATGCCATGAACTTCTTAAAGAGTCCAAAACCATGCTGACATCACCAGATTATTTGGCAGTGTTTGTGAGGGGCTTCTCTTTTATTTTTAGGAGAAGGTTTTGCCTCTTTTCTGATAAAAGTCCATGGATAAAACTTGCATGTGAAGAACACAGAGAAGGAAGAACCAACTTCTTGGCTCTTAGCAAGAGATACCTCTAAGGTTGTATTACCCTTATATTCAATTTTTCTTTACATTTTGTACTCTAGGAGAATAAGAGAGGCTTTTATCATTTGTTTTATTTATTTTTGTTGTTATTTTGATTTCCACTGCAGTATATAAACAAAACTACACTTTAAAAGCCAAGATTTTCAAAATAATATGATAACAATGATACAAAATCAAAGTCTTATTAATGCTATTTGAAAACAAGTCCATTTTTCTTAAAGTTTTACAATTTGGGGACACTTCCTTGCTTAAGATTAGAGGTTGGGATTTTATATACAGATACTGGGTCAAGGTGTCAACTGACTAGACTTTCCCTGGTTCCTTCTCTCACTGTATATCCTCTGGGCAACTGTTCTTATGAATGTCTACATCATCCAGGAGCCAGAGAGCAGCAAGAAGCATGGAGACATCTTCCAGGTCATTTACCAGGGAAATGTATTAACTTAATTCCATCTCTGACTTGAATCCAGAAAAAAAAAATACATATCCTCTCCTAAGTCAGCCTCACATTTAATGTGGACAAATACTAGCTATTTGAAGACAAGTTATTAGGAAAACAAAAGTCCTATGTCTGGTCAGTCAATTCAGTCACTCAGTCATATATAACTCTCTGCGACCCCATGGACTGCAGCATGTCAGGCTTCCCTGTCCATCACCAACTCCTGGAGCTTACTCAAACTCATGTCCTTCAAGTCAGTGATGCCATCCAAGCATCTCATCCTCTGTCATCCCCTTCTCTTGCCTTCAGTATTTCCTGGCATCAGGGTCTTTTCCAGTGCATCAGTTCTTCGCATCAGGTGGCCAGAATATTGGAGCTTCAGTTTCAGAATCAGTCATTCCAATGAATATTCAGGATTGATTTCCTTTAGGATTGACAAGTTTGAATTCCTTGCAGTCCAAGGGACTCTCAAGAATATTCTCCAACACCACAGTTCAAAAGCATAAATTATTGGCACTTAGCTTTCTTTATAGTCCAACTGTCACATTCATACATGACTACTGGAAAAACTATAGCTTTGACTATATGGACCTTTGTCGGTAAAGTAGTGTCTCTGTTTTTTAATATGCTGTCTAAGTTTGTCATAGCTTTTCTTTCAAGGAGCATGTGTCTGTGTCTGGTATCTCACACTTACTGGCTCTTTCTGGGCATCTAGTTCAGTCTACTCCAGAGATAGGATGTAGAACTACCTGTTTCTGATATGGCCCCAAGAAGATCATCAGCTCCCAAAAGTAGATAATTGTATTGACAAATGTGTGTGTATGCATGCTCAGTCACTCAGTCATGTCTGACTGTTTGCAACCCCAAGGACTATAGCCCACTAGGCTTCTCTGTACATGGGGTTTCCCAAGCAAGAACACTGGAGTGAGTTGCCATTTCCTTCTCCAGGGGATCTTCCTGACCCAGGGATTGAACCCATGACTCCTGAATTGGCAGACTGATTTTTCACTATTGAGGGACCTTTGAAGCCCCGTATTAGTAAAGAGCAATATGAAAAACTGCATGCTAGCTCAAAGAGTGGTATATAGGTATTTTTATTTAAAAGAACCAAAATAAGACAGTGTTAGAGAACTATAGATGCCCCTTTTGGATTGGTCAGGATTCCTGATACTGGGGGAGTCTACCACATGAAAAATACCAATATTAAGTCAGAACCACAGCAGTGAACAGGGTAAGGGATGAAATCATGGAGAAGAATATCATTAATTATTGAGAGAATTTTAAACTACCCTGCTGTTTTTTACTCTGCTTATTGTGGAAAATTCATCCAATTTCTTATTCCTTCAGCTGAAATAATAGAGAAGAAAATATTTTATTTCTTTTTAACATCAGTTCAAGCAAGGAAAAGAGAGTCACACTGAAGAAAGATGATGATAGGGTCATAGATTGATCCATAATTGTCTATGAATCAAATTGCACAAATTTCACAACCAAACATGTCTAGTGGTAGTAATAATTCAGACAGAAGAATAAGGAAAGTATAAGGAGCTCCATTCAAGTAGAGTCTGCTTGCTATAGTCTCTATGGATTCTTACCATCTTCAGTGCATTACATGTGAAACTGCTGATTTTAATCATCATAGTCCTCCTCATGTTGCCATTTTCCAAACAGAGGACATAGTTTCTTACCATTTAGGGGTTTTTTTTAATATATTTTTAAAATTTCTACTGAAGGATAGTTGATTTGAGGGCTTCTCTGGTGGCTGATGTCTATGGGGTCACAGAGTCGGACACGACTGAAGTGACTTCGCAGCAGCAGCAGCTGGTGGCTCTGAGGTAAACAATTCTCCCATCAGTGCAGGAGAGGCAGGTTCAATCCCTGGGTCAGGAAGATCCCCTGGAGAAGGAAATGGCAACCCATTCCAGTATTCTTGCCCAAAGAATCCCATGGACAGAGGAACCTGGCTGGCTACAGTCTATGGGGTCATAAAGAGTTAGACACGACTTAGTGACTAAACAATAATAATAACAAATAGTTGATTTACAATATCATGTAAGTTTCATGTGTAAAGCACAGAGAAACAGTTATATATATAAAACAACTATATATATATATATATTTTCAGATTATTTTCCCTTATAGGTTATTACAAGCTGTTGAATATAGTTCCCTTTGCTATATGGTAGGTCTTTGTTGGTTATCTGTCTTAAGTCAGTTATAGTCCAAAGCTTTCCCAATAAACATGGAGCAGCTTGAGGGTAGGACCATATCATATATATCTTTATATCTCTAGTGTGTTAGCAAGAATGCCTTGGATATGGTGGCTGCTCAATAAAGATTATTTAGTTGAAAAAATATGATCAAAATGTGGGTGTCCCAAAAGAACTAATGCTTACTAAGCCCCTGATAGGAACAGAACCTTTTTCAAACTATCTCTAACTGAGGATCAGAGTGGTAAGCATAATCAGTCCAGCTAGTTAACATCAGAGATGAAATTCAAAGTGAAGGTGTTTGATTTCCAAAATCACTTGACTCTCCTCAGTTGCAAGAGGGACTGAACAGGAAAAGTAGGTTGCCTTATCACCAACGCCCTCACTCTTTCAAGCCCTTCTTCGGTCCTATTTTATTCTCCTTTATTAAAAAAAAAAAAAGTAACTGTTGAGATGTTAACAGACATCTGTAGATGTTGATACCAGACATGATTGCAGTAATTACAAAAGTATCATTCACCATCTGAAGTGAGAGGCATTCAAAAGAGAGAATGTGAGTAAAATGAGAACTAAAATATACACAGATTTAGCTCATGTTGTCAATATTAATGGTGATTAGGGTTATTGGATAGCTAACACAGGGAAGAATATATGCAAAATTTGATTTGTCTGTGTAAAACTAATTCTAATATTTATCTAGACTTCTCAGCATTCAGTTTAATTGTCATGCATTCCTGGTGGGTTGGTGGTAAAGAATCCACCTGCCAAGGCAGGAGACACAGGTTCAATCCCTGGGTCAGGAAGATCCCATAGAGAAGGAAATGGCAACCAACTCCAGTATTCTTGCTTGGGAAACCCCATGGACAGAGAAGCCTGGCAGGCTACAGTCCATGAAATTTCAAGAGTCAGACACCACTTAGCGACTAACCAACAAATTTTGAAGTGTGGTTTTGATTAACTTGTATGGGTTTATCTGCCTCTTGGAGCAATCTTGGCCCAAGACTGCTCTGTCTTTGGTGTCTTGCCCATTGAGCTTGGATGAGGAGAAGGGGCAAGTTTGCTCATTAAGTGAAGATTAATCCATGTCATCAAGAGAGGAACCATAAGGACTAAACTTCTTCTCAATTTCTGCTGCCCTTTTCCTTTTCAATACCAAGATTTAATATTTTACATAAAAAAGAGAAAAAAATTCAAAACACAGGACCTACTGCAAGACTGTTGAGAAAATAACCCTTCACTTTGAAGGAACAGTCCTTTCTCTTTGTCTGTGTTTCTCCTCCCTGGATCTAGTGTTTATTCCTAAAAAATCAAACCAATTTCACAAGACTTCAGAGGTGTGTTTTCAACTGTCTGCTGGTGTTTTAAAAATGATTCTTCAGCAAGTTAAAGCCTCAAACAAAAGGAGAAAACACCCAAAGAAAAACCTTATTTCAAGATTTTAAAAAATAAATCTTATTTTAAGAATTAATGTGTCATCTCAAGATACATCTCAAGACTCAACAAGAGTCTCAGAAGTTAGAAATGTGTGCTGAATTCCTTGCTCTTAAATAAAGAGCCTGTTGAAATGCTTACTTACCTGCTTCACCATGAGGATATTAAACTTGTAAACCTTCATGGCATGTTGCCTTATTAAGATACATACCTAAAAGGCACATATTGGTAAGGTATCAAACCAAGAAAGTTCACTATGGCATAATAAAGACACCATGATAGGCTAGAATCATATTAATAACAGACAACATAATTTGCAACAAAATTGATGTTCATCATTCAGTAAATATAAAAACTGTAACCTAGATTAGTAGAAAAGTATAAAGCAGTGCTAGTTCACTTCCTCTTTGCTTTCTCATTTCTTTCCCTTCTTTCTCCTTCCACAAGAAATGACTAAACCTTAGTATGTGCTAAACAATATGTAAGTGCTTTGGTGGGGAAGACTTGAAAAAATAACAGACAAAAGCCACACGCTGGCAAATGCCAGAGAACATGACAACAGCTCTGCAGATGAGAGCTAAGCCGTATACAGCACAGCCATCTTAAAAGAAGCAACACTGATAGTATCTTCAAGAACAATCAGCCTTTATTGAAAACAACGTGACTTGAAGGAAGTAGAAGGCATGGATTAGGAAAAGACTGAGAAAATTATGCAGTGAGAGGAGAGAGTAGCCTTGAAGGTAACTTGAGACAACTTGCCTTAAAAAAATGCATACATAACTATAAACTAGATCCCATAGGATGAGTAAAGTGGCACAGATGACCCTTTATTATTAACTCTTTACGCTGAAGAAAAAATTCACTTTCAGGCATTTATAATACATGTCTGATTACTCTTCAGCCCTCTGGTGAAGATGCACAATAACTTTGAATGTATTCTCATGGTGTAAAGTTGAATCATCAGTAATAATGAGTACAATGTGTCTAATTTTTCTTCAACCTCTACACTCTAAAAGAAGGACTTTAAACAGTATGGAGATTCCTTAAAAAATGAATTAAAACTGCCATCCAACCCAGCAATCCCACTGCTGGGCATACACACCAAGGAAACCAGAATTGAAAGAGACATGTGTACCCCAATGTTCATCGCAGCACTGTTTACCACAGCCAGGACATGGAAGCAACCTAGATGTCCATCGGCAGACAAATGGATAAGAAAGCTGTGGTACGTATACACAATGGAGTATTACTCAGCCATTAAAAAAAAATGCATTTGAATCAGTTCTAATGAGGTGGATGAAACTGGAGCCTATTACACACAGTGAAGTAAGTCAGAAAGAAAAACACCAATACAGTATACTAATACATATATATATATGGAATTTAGAAAGATGGTAATGATGACCCTATATGTGAGACAGCAAAAGAGACACAAATGTAAAGAACAGTCTTTCAGACTCTGTGGGAGAAGGCGAGGGTGGGATGATTTAAGAGAATAGCATTGAAACTCGTATATTATCATATGTGAAACAGATCGCCAAAGTTTGATGCATGAGACAGGCTGCTCAGGGCTGCTGCACTGGGATGACCCTGAGGGATGGCATGGGGAGGGAGGTGGGAGTGGGGTTCCGGATGGGGAATACATGTACACCCATGGCTGATTCATGTCAATGTATGGCAAAAATCACTACAATATTGTAAAGTAATTAGCCTCCAATTAAAATAAATAATTTTTAAAAAAATAAAATAAAATGAGGACTTCACTACTAATGATGATCACCCACAAAGTCTGTTGAGACTTGAACCAAGACAACCACTGACAGAATTTAATAGGGAAGCAGCTAATCACTCTTAGGACTGTGGACTGACTTCTCAGATGGCAGGTGTTCAAATTTCTTGGGACTCCAAACAACGTTTTTGAGCCACTTTACAAGTGAGGAATCCTGATGGTACAAGTAACAAGAATCACACGAGCCCAGCTTAAGCAATGAAAGGGAAAGATAAAATTGCAAGGATTTAGTAATAGCTTAGAGAAGTCAAGAAAAGATAAGCCCACCCTGAGGAAAAGGATGAGAATGAGAAACTGAAAAGTTGTAAGACATCCAGGCAGGTCTCCTATCACTCTGAGCTCTTTTCTCTTATAATATCTGTTTACATTTTTTTCTCCCACATATCATAGACACCAACATCTCCCAAATGTACATAGTATGTGTCCAGCTGCCTAGAGAGAAACTGACCTCTGGTCTCTTGCCTAATTCTAAATTTCTGGAGATTTGTCTCTAAATAGCCCATCTTACTCAAGTCCCTATTCCCCATCTAGTCAACAGTGACCCAAAGTGGTTACAGCTTTCAGATAGCTACTGAGTTCATAGTGCTATTACATGCTATTGGGGGAGCGGAGTGCAGAGAGAGACAGTCCCCAGAAAGTTGAGCATGTGTTCCAAGGCAGATGGCTGGCCAGACAAAACAACTCTGAGAGACCACAACTGCTTTCGAGTATGAGTTTAACTTTTTATACAGAGCACTTCGCACCACCTACTCCTCCCACCCCCCCAGGTAAATAAGCCTTGTTAAAACATAACTGGGTCCGAAAGTTACCTCTCTGGTTCGCCCTTGCTGGATTCTATACTGTGACCTGCAGTTGTCCATGGAGTCCACACATACATCCATGTCAATAAGCCCCAAATGGTTCAGGGCTTGATACAGAAGGATATGTGGAAAATAACTAAAGTACACTAGCATATAAGATTGGTGGATGAGACAAAGAATTTACTGGAGGAATCTTTAGAGGCCATCCAATAACAGCCTTCAGGTCAAGTCATCCCAATATAGCCACCCAAGTCATCCCACATGGATGTGCAACCTAAGTAAAAGGCTTATCTTTACTGCAAATACAGCATCTATTTAAGGGTCTCCACTAACTACCTCCATCCAGATTGCCAACACTAAATCTTCCTCTGTTTAAATTCTAGAGTCATTTCTGTGTTTAGGTAACTCCAGTATGATTATATTCACCCAATAACACTACAAAAATATCATTTTAGTAGTAATTTCCAACTGCATCTTACTAAGGAACATGTGAAGATCTTTAGCCAGTTCAGACCTTGAAGAGGTCTTCTATCCTGTGATAATCATCTAAATGTTGCAGCACTGAGGTTTTCTTAACCCTTTCCTGGGTGACCCTGCTAGCCTGACCCTCTGCATTTCCAGCTGGAATATTCACTTGCCTCTATCTGGGTTTCCCTGGTGGCTCAATGGTAAAGAATCCGCCTGTCAACCAGGAGATGAAGGTTCAATCCCTGTGTTGGAAAGATCCCCTGAAGAAGGAAATGGCAACCCACTCCAATATTCTTGCCTGAGAAATCCCATGGACAGAGGAGCTTGGCTGGCTGCTGTCCATAGAGTTGTGAAGAGTTGGACATGACTTAGCAACTGAGCATGCACTCATCTGGTCTGCACGCTCAGGTTCAAAATTTGAAGTGAACATTTAACAAGCACATAAAGAGAACCTCTATCAAAGATGTAATTAAGGAGGCTGGGGTTTGCTTCAGCTAAATGAGCAAGCCATAGGTTGCCAGTTCTTTATTGTTAGAGAAAACCTTTTTCTCTCCTATCTGGATAACACTGCAGTTTTTGCTGTCTTTATTGGAAATATCCTGTTATTTCTAGCTGGTTGCCTCAATCATGTTTTGAAGCTGTGATGTCAGTGGAGATGTTTTATTACACTGTCTGAAAGGTGAAGAAAGTCTCAGATTGGTAAAATCTGGATCCTCTCATTGTGCATTTACTTTAGGGCCTAGGAATGTCCTATAGCTTTCTGTAATACATCCCTTTTGGACTAGAGAAACCTGGTTACTCACCCAATAACTATTGCATGCCCTTTCATGTATGGTCTACATTTCTTACTGCACATTACTTTTCCTCCATAAACTGGAAGACCACACTGACTATAAGGTTATAGGTAGTACCAACCAACTATAATACATTGGACAGTCGCTGGCCAGAAAGCAGGATAGTGGATCATCTGTCCCTTCCCTTCGTTAATCCCCCGTTTTTCAATCTGTCTACATCAAGCTAACACATTCCATCCCTTCTACACAAACACCAAATAGTTAACACTAAATGGAAAATAAAATGGGGGTAATTCTCTTTTGGAATGCCATATTTTGGCATTTCTCTCCCAAAATGTCTCAAGGTCTTTTGGCAAAGGTAGTTTATTCAAAAACGTTGTCACTGTGGTATCCTAATCTGGGATCACAACAGTTGTCTGAGGCATTCTTCCTCATTTCCTGTTGGGAACAGCTGTGAGAGGCTGTTTATTAAATAACTGTTACAATTCTACAGCTCCCTCCCCTCCCCATCACTAGGAAACCATTTGGCATTTCAAGGTTGGTTAAGATGAAGGCTGTCCATTGATATGTTAATAGAAAAAACTGAGTTTACTTCAAAGGAAAAGATAATTTGTTTCTGTTATCCTAAATTATTACGAGCATTGTTAAAAAGGTAAGTATGGACCCCCAAATGATATAATAATTTACAACAATGCTTCAACTTTCTTGGTAAGAAATTTTTACTTTTATTTCTTAGGGCCAATGCACACTTGGATACAGGGCAGCCAGATTAACAGGAGACTGAAAGACAGAAGTGACAGTGACATTTGCCTTCTTCCCTTTTCAGAGAAACAACACCTAAGAAATGTGAAACAAACCTAGGATCTAATCTGATGCCACAAATGACTCAACCAAGTGTCTCTCTAGAGACACAGGCAAATTTGTACATTGCTTTGTGAAGGCTTTTATCTATAAATGTGAAAGTCCACTTGAAAATGGTCTCTAATTACTCAGGGAACATGGCTGAAGCCGTTTTCTCTAAAACATCCCCTGCATAGAACCCACAAGGAGCTCCATTTTGAATTTTGAATTAAACTTAAAATTTTGAGTCAGAATCTTCTTCTCAATGGGGCTAATGTCCTCAGAAGACACACTGATCAGTCTTGTTGGTTCATACATGTTATATGCGCTCTTCGTGAGTTTCCTTGTAAAAGAGCTTGGAGATAGATGGAGGGAAAAACAAACAAGCAAGAGATGGAATTGAAAGTAATAAAATTAATGTTGTAGTTTAAATCGTGTTGTATCACTATAATACATTCTGGTTATTTCATAGCCTGAGAACAGTGCCTGTCATACAGCGGCCGCTAAATTTGTTGACTGAATGAATGAGATTCCCAAACAATCAATAATTAGGGAGATCAGTTTAGTTTTGTCTAACATCCAATGGAGAAAAATCATGGAGAGAAGAATGAGCTCTGATATAGAAATCTTGCATTCTGAAAAAGGGAAAAGTTCTTGATGTTTAAATGTTACTCAATGTTCTGAAGAGGTGGAGAAAATTTGGAAAGCTGTTCTTTGGAATTCAACAAAAATTTTTCACTACGTGTTCATGTGACTGCCTTGCTAATTTTAAAATATTAATTTAGGGTGAAATACCAAATTACTGTCCCTTTCATATCCATAACAGAAATAGTCTATTGAAATATGCCCTGATGTCTTTTGCATCTTCTTCAAAGCAAGTTGAGTAAACACTCGGCTCACCAGGTAACCAGGCAGAGTTCTGGGCTCTGACTCACCTGCCATCCCCTTTCCACCCCAAAACTTCAGATCAGTCCAAAGAGAGTCAGAGAAATGCTGGTAGAATACACGATGAATGAAGCTTTCCAGGGTCGTAGGGAAACCCATCCACTCCCTCTCTGAGCCCATCCCAAATGCTCATACAGCAGCTGATAGCAGCAGAGCAACAGGTGAGGTGAAGGGAGGGCCAAGGAGGTCAAAGCAAGACCAGATCATGAACCCATAAACCCAGCATCATCAGCAAACAGCTCCCACTTCCTCTTCCACCAACCACACAGATCTATCAGGCAATCAGGTTTCCCTGGAGGTTTTGCAGAGATGTCCTAGTGGTGACTACTGCTCTTTGTTATATGAAAGGATAACTGCAGTTTTACTCAGGTGCAGTGGCCAGTCCTCCTCACAAAACATAGTTCTGCACTCAAATACTCATTCACCCTCTTCTACCTCATTCCATTTGTTAATAGCCCTAAAGTCCTCTTGCATATTTCTCATGGTGGATGGTGGCGTGTTTAACTTGTTTGATAAGCTGGTTTGTTTCGTTCCAAAGGAATTTTATTTTCTCATCTTATGATGTTGGGAGGTGACCCAGTAACACAGGATATGCCTGCTATTCTTTTTCAGTGACAACCTTTTACCCTGGTGGCACATAATTAATGGATTTTATGGACTCAAATAACGTGTCTTTGCATCTGGTCCCATAGGAATATATTCATCCATTCTTCGCACCTACGCCATGTATATATTTAACTCCACATATGTATCGGTTCAGTTTAGTTCAGTTCAGTCGCTCAGTCATGTCCGACTCTTTGCGACCCCATGAATCACAGCACACCAGGCCTCCCTGTCCATCACCAACTCCCGGAGTTCACTCAAACTCATGTCCATCGAGTCGATGATGCCGTCCAGCCATCTCATCTTCTGTCGTCCCCTTCTCCTCCTGCCCCCAATCCCTCCCAGCATCAGGGTCCTTTCCAGTGAGCCAACTCTTCGCATGAGGTGGCCAAAGTATTGGAGTTTCAGCTTCAACATCAGTCTTTTCAATGAACACCCAGGACTGATCTCCTTTAGGATGGACTGGTTGGATATGCATCGATTCTAAATATTCCATTTTGCAGTGTTGAAAAAGGCAGCTGTTCTCTTCGTTTCGTAAGAGTGTAAAAAGAACGGTACTCTGAAAACAATTCATAATTCATCAACACCAGTGTTAGGACTCTGAGCATGCTTCTAAAGGAATTTCTGTGGGATACTGTAACTCTTCTCCAGAACATCAGTGACAAATGGTCGGGCCACCTTCGTATCATCCAGAAGTACAATGGAGCCTTTAGAGTCTGCTTATTCTCTACCTGTACCTGTTCTTGGGGCAATAAATTCAAAATTTTATTACTAGTTGAGTGAAGGGAGCGCCCTATAATTATTTTCAAGTGTATCTCTTAATGCTTTGAAAAACTACCAAGACAAGTGGTTCTTAAAGTTATTCAAAGAATCCTAGGGCTTTCTGAGATCATATAAAGGGAATTCATGGGGATGAAAACACTTTTGGTAATACTATGAAGACATTATTTGTCTTTTTCATTGTGTTAACATTGGTGCCAGTGATGCAAATTGGTGGTGGGTAAAACTGTAAAACTGCTGGTGCTTTCGTGCAAATCTTGGTATTGACACCAAATGGTAATAGCAGTTTTCTTTTTTCCATTGCCACACAGATCCAATTAAGAAAAAGTACTCATTTCACCTAATAATGCCCTTGATGGATCAGTCAAAACTATTAACATTATTCAATCTCAACCTTTGAATAAATATCTTAGCAGCTATGTGACAAAATGGGAAGTAAGCATAAAGCAATTATGCTACGTACCAAAATATTATGGCTGTTTGAAAGGAAAGCACTTGGAGATTGTTTGTGGTGCAAGCTGAACTAGCCACTCATTTCATGAAACACTATTTTTACTTGAAAAAATGACTGACAAACTATGGTAATTCAGGCTTTGGTATTTGATCAGACATTTTCTCAAAAGTGAATGAAGTAAGCATGTCACTAAAAGACTACAACTGAAAAAATTATTGCCAGTAGTAAAATTTTAGATTTCAAGTGAAAATTAAAATTTTAGGGAGAAAAAGCACTGTTTTTCTATCATGACATTTAGCTTAAGAACTTCCTAATAAATCCTTTCCTGATGATATCAATTATGAGGTCAATGAATGTAGTTCTTAAACACTGTATAATGAAATACATCATTTGCATTTGGAAGAGCTGTGAGAGGTTAAATTTTGACCCCGCAACTTTTGGCCCCTGGTGTCGCATGATTTTTGTTATAATACATGACAAAAAGGAGTTTGCAGATGTAACTAAGGTTCATGATTGGTTGATTTTAAGATACACTGAATATCCTGGATTATATAGATGAATCCAAATTGCAGAAGCCCTTAACAAGAAAAAGAAGAAACAGGAGAGATTTAAAGAATGAAAAGAACTCAACCTGTTTTACCTATCTTGAAGACAAAGGGTATCACATAGAAAGTGTAAGAAGAGAATGAACTCTGTGAATGCTTGGAATGAGACTGGAAGTAAATTCTTCCTCAGGGTCGCCCCTAAGCAATGCATATGACTCTTACCTTGATTTTGGCCTTCTGAGACCTAAACAGAGAACCCAGTTGAGACACAATATCTGGACTTCTGATCCATGGAAACAGTGAGAAATGGGTGTTGCATTAAGCCTCTAAATTTGTGGAAATTGCTTGTTGCAGCAATAGAAAACTAACATACTCAGTGAACCAAATATTTTCCAAATGACCAATATATGATGCTTCTTGCATTTGTAGCTTGATACATGGCTTGAGCAATATCAGTCATTTTCTAGGCAAATATTGCTTCTGTCTTCTTCTCCTGTTTGTCTACTCACTGAACTTTAGTTACACATATATTCACTGTATTACATGAACTTTTCTCATATACATGTCATTGAATCAAACACATATTTCCTCATGGATTTCCTTCTCCTATATGTATTTTCCATCTTTTTGAGTTTTCATTCTTTTTTTATTTAATTTAATTTTTTTTTAAACTTTACAATATTGTATTAGTTTTGCCAAATATCGAAATGAATCTGCCACAGGTATACCTGTGTTCCCCATCCTGAACCCTCCTCCCTCCTCCCTCCCCATACCCTCCCTCTGGATCATCCCAGTGCACCAGCCCCAAGCATCCAGTATCGTGCATCAAACCTGGACTGGTGACTTGTTTCATACATGATATTATACATGTTTCAACGCCATTCTCCCAAATCTCCCCACCCTCTCCCTCTCCCACAGAGTCCATAAGACTGTTCTATACATCACTGTCTCTTTTGCTGTCTCGTACACAGGGTTATTGTTACCATCTTAATTCTATAAACTTTCTTCTAATTTTTCTTTCAGCTCCCTAATTTTTTCTTATGTCTAATTATTGTTGAACCCATCCATTGATTTTTAAATTTTAGATAATATGTTTTAGTGATATAATTTACTTTTGTTTAAGTGTCTAGTTCTCTTCCAAAATTCTAAGTTTATCTTGTCATATTAAGTGAACATAAAATTTAATCCTCATGTCTGAAAGATATATATATCATGTATACATACACACACACACACACACATATATATATATACACACATTTTATATATATATATATATATCTGAAATTGTGGAGAGATAATCTGGAGCTCTGGATAATGTTTATCTATCACCTAGGCTAATGCTAGGAGTCCCAGACTTATCTTAATCCAACACATGACCAAAATGCTCCAAGGATGGATTACAAACTCTGTAAGGTTGATATAATCATTATCTCCTTGCTGCTGCTGCTGCTAAGTCACTTCAGTTGAGTTGGACTCTGTGTGACCCCATAGACGGCAGCCCACCAGGCTCCCCTGTCCCTGGGATTCTCCAGGCAAGAACACTGGAGTGGGTTGCCATTTCCTTCTCCAATGCATGAAAATGAAGAGTGAAAGTGAAGTCACTCGGTCGTGTCCGACTCTTAGCAACCCCATGGACTGCAGCCTACCAGGCTCCTCTGTCCATGGGATTTTCCAGGCAAGAGTACTGGAGTGGGGTGCCATTGCCTTCAGTCCACAGGTATAATCCTTTGGGGATACCAGTCCAAAACCTGGGAGATTTACCAGTATCCTTCCTTCCTTGGAGGGAACATTGAACTCCAACATTTCCCTTAGTCCTCTCAGCCTGCTAAAGACTTTGCTCAATTTTTCATCCTCTCAGCTGACTCTTCCAGAACCAGAAGATGCATTAGTGTTAAAGCATGCCCAAATGCCAAGATTACTTCTCTGGGTTTCCTTATTCTCCTGAATTTTGTTTCCATAATTTAGAATGACTTCAGCAGTTCTCTAGTGTTTTCAAAAATGTTTCTTGTATTATATCAAGTTTTATTAATTATTTTTTAAGTATATCTAATGTTTTAAAATTTTTTTGGCCATGCCATGGGTCATGTGGGATCTTAGTTCCCTGACCAGAGATTGGACTCATGACCCCTATGTTGGAAGTATGGAGTCTTAACCACTGGACTGCTGGGAAAATCCCATAGTAATTAATTTTAGTATAATAATTGACCCAAATTGCTAGCCCTACTTTACTACAAGCAAATCCTTATCCCTTATAGGTTATTACAAAGTATTGAATATAAGGGAAAAGATATGGGGAAAATGTATATATAATTGAATCACTTTGCTGTATACCTGAAACTAATACAACATTGTAAGTCAAATATACTTCAATAAAATCAACAAAAAATCTTTTCTGGTTTTCTAATTTTCCTTGATATTCTGTAGTTTCTCTACAATGTATTTAAGTATCAATTTGTTTTTATTTATCCTGCTTCATCGCCATTGTTCTTTTTTCAGTCTGCATCTGGTGTTTGTTTTCAATTCCTAAACTCTCTACTATCGTATTTTTGAATAGTATTTGTTCCTACTATCTCTAGTCTTTCTTTTTGGGAATTTCTATTAGAATTTCTATTCTAATTTCTATTAGAATTTCTGTTCCCTATACCTATTAACTTTTCTTCCAAATGCTCTACTCATTTTTCTTGATATAGGATATTTTAAGTGGTTTACTCAAAATTATTTTTCAATCCATTAATCTCTCCTCTGGTATTCATAGTTTAGTGTTTATCTTGTGTGTTGTGTTTATTTTTACCACTCATTTTTCATCTTTGAGAATTTCTAGTTTTCTTTTTCAAAAGCACCTGTTCTCTTTCACAATTTCCTATTATTGTTCTATGAATTATTTTCTTTTTCTTATACTTGAACATCTTAACCATGTTCATTTAAAAAGTTTTATTTTTCTGTTTTCATGTTGAGAAATAACTAAATATTTATTAGACGTGTCTTACAAATACTTCTTATCCTTCCCCACAGTCTGAAGATGTATCCTAAAGTCATTGCATAGTTTTTGCTGAGACCATTTTGAATTCACTATTTGTATTGATTCTTACTAAGTTAGTAATACAAGAGATTTATCTCAGTCCAAAACATGATGTAAGTAGGGGTTCTTACTTGTTATAGTTGAGTCTATTTCCATTATATTTAGAAAAACATCTTAATTTTGCACCATATAATTGGACAGGAGCCAAAGTTTCACGTGGAGCTGGGATTTCTTGCAAAGAGTACATTTTCATCAACAAAGTTTGCTATCCAATCTTCTGTTCCTACTCGGGTATTTGAACCCTACTTCTTTCATCTGATTGTATAACCTTCTGGGACACATTCTTCAAATCCTACTTACTTTTTATGCCCAAAATCTCCTTCATTTCTGATACCTAGAGAATTTACTTCTTGCTTTAAAAACTGGCAGGGTATTTTTAAAGAGGTATTTTAAATCTATTACCTGTATTTCTGTGTGCTTGGAATTTGGAGTGTGCTCAGGAGGGCACTTACAGCATTTGTTCAGTCTACCATCTTGAAAGGGATTATTTTTTAAACTCTAAATGCAATAAGTGGGGAAAACCACTAGATCATTCAGGTATGACCTAAATCAAGTCCCTTATGACTATACAGTGGAAGTGAGAAATAGATTTAAGGGACTAGATCTGAGACACAGGGTGCCTGATGAACTATGGATGGAGGTTTGTGACACTGTACAGGAGACAGATATCAAGACTATCCCCAAGAAAAAGAAATGCAAAAAAGCAAAATGGCTGTCTGAGGAGGCCTCACACATAGCTGTGAAAAGAGATGCAAAAAGCAAAGGAGAAAAGGAAAGATATACCCATTTGAATGCAGAGTTCCAAAGAATAGCAAGGAGAGATAAGAAAGCCTTCCTTAGTGATCAATGCAAAGAAATAGAGGAAAACAATAGAATGGGAAAGACTAGACATCTCTTCAAAAAATTAGAGATACCAAGGGAATATTTCATGCAAAGATGGGCTCGATAAAGGACAGAAATGGTATGGACTTAACAGAAGCGGAAGATATTAAGAAGAGGTGGCAAGAATACACAGAAGAACTGTACAAAAAAGACTTCCATGACCCAGATAATCACGATGATGTATTCCCTCACACTCACCTAGAGCCAGACATCCTGGAATTTGAAGTCAAGTCAGCCTTAAGAAGAATCACTACGAACAAAGCTAGTGGAGGTGATGGAATTCCAGTTGAGCTCTTTCAAATCCTGAAAGATGATGCTGTGAAAGCGCTACACTCAATATGCCAGCAAATATGGAAAACTCAGCAGTGGCCACAGAACTGGAGAAGGTCAGTTTTCATTCCAATCCCAAAGAAAGGCCATGCTAAAGAATTCTCAAACTACGGCACAATTGCACGCATCTCACACACTAGTAAAGTAATACTCAAAATTCTCCAAGCCAGGCTTCAGCAATATGTGAACCATGAACTTCCATATGTTCAAGCTGGTTTTAGAAAATGCAGAGGAACCAGAGATCAAATTGCCAACATCCGCTGGATCATCAAAAAAGCAAAAGAGTTCCAGAAAAATATCTATTTCTGCTTTATTGACTACACCAAAACCTTTGACTGTGTGGATCACAATAAATTGTGGAAAATTCTGAAAGAGATGGGAATACCAGACCACCTGACCTGCCTCTTGAGAAACCTGAATGCAGGTCAGGAAGCAACAGTTAGAACTGGATATGGAACAACAGACTGGTTCCAAATAGGAAAAGGAGTACGTCAAGGCTGCATATTGTCACCCTGCCTATTTAAATTATATGCAGAGTACATCATGAGAAACGCTGGGCTAGATGAAGCACAAGATGGAATAAAGATTGCTGGGAGAAATATCAGTAACCTCAGATATGCAGATAACATCACCCTTATGGCAGAAAGTGAAGAAAAACTAAAGAGCCTCTTGATGAAAGTAAAAGAGGAGAGTGAAAAAGTTGGCTTAAAGCTCAACACTCAGAAAACAAAGATCATGGCATCTGGTCCCATCACTTCTTGGGAAATAGATGGGGAAACAGTGGAAACAGTGTCAGACTTTATTTTGGGGGGCTCCAAAGTCACTGCAGATGGTGATTGCAGCCATGAAATTAAAAGACGCTTACTCCTTGGAAGGAAAGTTATGACCAACCTAGACAGCATATTACAAAGCAGAGACATTACTTTGCCAACAAAGGTCTGTCTAGTCAAGGCTATGGTTTTTCCAGTGGTCATATATGGATGTGAGAGTTGGACTATAAAGAAAGCCGAGCACCAAAGAACTGATGCTTTTGAACTGTGGTGTTGGAGAAGACTCTTGAGAGTCCCTTGGTTTGCAAGGAGATCCAACCAGTCCATCCTAAAGGAGATCAGTCCTGGGTGTTCTTTGGAAGGACTGATGTTGAAGCTGAAACTCCATTACTTGGCCACCTGATGTGAAGAACTGACTCATTGGAAAAGACCCTGATGCTGGGAAAGATTGAAGGCAGGAGAAGGGGACGACAGAGGATGAGATGGTTGGATGGCATCACCAATTCCATGGATATGGATTTGGGGAGACTCCGGCACTTGGTGATGTTCAGGGAGGCCAGGGGGTTGCAAAGAGTCGGACATGACTGAGAGACTGAACTGAACTGAACTGAAATTCAATCACATTTGTCAAGAAGGATATTCTGGTGTATCTGCCAGCAACAGATTATAAAAATTCTAAATCCTATGTTTTTTCCTGAGAAAGTAAATAAGAAATTTAGATCAATATTCTGAATTCAGACTATATATTTTTTTTTTCCTAATTGAAATGTAGCTGATTTATAATGTTGAGTTCTAGCTGGAGAGAAAAGCTTGTGTAAAGGCAAGGAACTCCATTCTAGTGGGTGTGTGAGTGCTAAGTTGCTTCAGTCATATTGGATTCTGGACTGTAGCCTTGCAGACTTCACTGTCCATGGGATTCTCCAGGCAAGAATACTGGAGTGGATTGCCATGCTCTTCTTCAGGGGATCTTCCAGACACAGGCACTGAACCCACATCTCATATGTCTTCTGCATTGGCAGGCAGATTCTTTACCACTAGCACCACTTGGGAAGCCCATGCCAGTGGGTATCAGACCTCAATTCCAGAAATCTGTGGATGTTGTCTCATATGGTAAGGTGTCCATAATTTGACTATATGAAGGCTTTTAAGGAGATTATTCTGGATTATGCAGGTGGGCCTAAATATGTCATGTGTTTTCATAAGAGAAAGATAGAGGGAAATTAGATACACACAGAGGGGAAGGAGATGAGAAGACTAAGGCATGAGACAGTCACAAGCCAAGAAAAGCTGGAAAAGCAAGAGATAGATATGCCCTGTGTGTGTGTGTATGTGTTAGTTGTCTTAGTTGTCTGACTCTTTGCAACCCCACCAGGCCCCTCCATCCATGAGATTCTCCAGGCAAGAGTACTGGAGTGGGTTGCCATTTCCTTCTCCATAGATATGCCCTGAGAGCCTTCCAAAGCTGTGTGGCCCTGATGAAAACTTCATCATCAAGGTTTTCAACCTTTAAAACTTTTAGCCTTCAGAAATGTGAGAGAATACACTTCTGTCACTTGAAGCCACCAAGGTTGTATTAATTGGTTAGAACAGCTACAGAAAACAAGTACATTCCCGAAACATTTGCGGAGGCGAAATGCTGATGTTAATGGCCAACAGTGAATAAATACACAGCTCTTTCCCTGGGAATTTTTACTTTACTAGCCCCTTGTCAAAAGGAATGTCCTGACAATAAAATCTTAGGCATTTACAGAGAGCCATGGCTCAAGTGGTAAAGAATCCGCCTGCAACGCAAGAGACAGGGTTTCAGTCCCTGGATTGGGAGGAGGAAATGGCAACGCACTCCAGTATTCTTGCCTGGAAAATCCCATGGACAGAGGAGCATGGTGGGCTACAGTCCTTGAGGTCGCACAGACAGACATGACTGAGCACCCATGCACAGGCAGGTCTGGTCATGAAGGGTAACATTTTGAGGAAGTCAGCTTTCAGGAAGTGCTTACAGTGGTGGTACCAGTGTTCCAGAATGCCCGTGATGTCTGGGCTGGTTATTCAAAACATCAGAAGATCAACACCAACCATAATTGATGGAATTTTGGATGCTGAGAGAATAGGAGAGTTAGAGGGAACAGATTAAGTTCCTTCATTTGTTTCCTTCTTTTATTCATTCATGCATTTATCCAAACAACAAAGAAGCCAATACCCTTTGATGTAGGAGAACGTCAGACATTGAGATTAACGAGTAAGGGCTTTGGGTGACACAGGCTGGGCTTCCCCTCATGTCTTCCCACTATGCTGAGATGACCTTGACAGAGTTAGGTATTAGACTTGGCAAAGCCTTCATTTATTAAAAAAAAAAAAAATGGGGATAATAATGTCTACCTTTCAGAGAGGTTACAAGGACTAGATGAGAAGCTTATGCAAAGGATTAGAGGTGTGTTTGGGGTGCACTAAAAACTCAGTGCATGCATGTAGGTGCAGTCGCTCAATCATGCCTGACTCTTAGCAGCCCCGTGGACTGTAGCCCAGTCTTCTGTAGCCAGACTCCTCTGTCCATGGGATTTCCCAGGCAAGAATACTGGGGTAAGTTGCCACTTCCTCCTCCAGGGGATTTTCCCAACCCAGGGATTAAACCATGTCTCCTTTTTCTCCTGCATTGGCAGGTAGATTCTTTACCAATGAGTCATCTGGGAAGCCACTACTCAGTAACGTCCAGGTAGCACTATAGAGTACCTCCACTTATTGAGTTGTGGGCTCTTTTTATTTACTTCTTAGTTGATTTATCAGACACTGCAGTTGCCTGTTCCCCTGAAGGATTTTGCCAGAGATAAATGTGAGACATGAGAACTTTTAAATTACAATGAAGTTACGCAGTGTAAGCTATGCTGTGTACGCAACCCACTTCGGGAGCACACAGGGGAAAAGAATGGAGAGAGGAAGAGGAGGATCTGGAATGGCCTCAAGGAGACAGTGACTTTGAAGATGGGTATAGAAGACGCTAGTAAAGTAATGCTCAAAATTCTCCAAGCCAGGCTTCAGCAATACGTGAACCGTGAACTTCCAGATGTTCAAGCTGGTTTTAGAAAAGGCAGAAGAACCAGAGATCAAATTGCCAACACCCACTGGATCATCGAAAAAGCAAGAGAGTTCCAGAAAAACATCTATTTCTGCTTTATTGACTATGCCAAAGCCTTTGACTGTGTGGATCACAATAAACTGTGGAAAATTCTGAAAGAGATGAGAATACCAGACCTCCTGACCTGCCTCTTGAGAAACCTATATGCAGGACAGAAAGCAACAGTTAGAACTGGACATGGAACAACAGACTGGTTCCAAATAGGAAAAGGAGTATGTCAAGGCTGTATATTGTCACCCTGCTTATTTAGCTTATATGCAGAGTACATCATGAGAAATGCTGGGCTGGAAGAAACACAAGCTGGAATCAAGATTGCCGGGAGAAATATCAATCACCTCAGATATGCAGATGACATCACCCTTATGGCAGAAAGTGAAGAGGAACTCAAAAGCCTCTTGATGAAAGTGAAAGTGGAGAGTGAAAAAGTTGGCTTAAAGCTCAATATTCAGAAAACGAAGATCATGGCATCTGGTCCCATCACTTCATGGCAAATAGATGAGGAAACAGTAGAAACAGTGTCAGACTTTATTTTGGGGGGCTCCAAAATCACTGCAGATGGTGGTTGCAGCCATGAAATTAAAAGACACTTATTCCTTGGAAAGAAGGTCATGACCAACCTAGATAGCATATTCAAAAGCAGAGACATTACTTTGCCAACAAAGGTCCATCTAGTCAAGGCTATGGTTTTTCCTGTGGTCATGTATGGATGTGAGAGTTGGACTGTGAAGAAAGCTCAGCGCCAAAGAATTGATGCTTTTAAACTGTGGTGTTGGAGACGACTCTTGAGAGTTCCTTGGACTGCAAGAAGATCCAACCAGTCCATTCTAAAGGAGATCAGTCCTGGGTGTTTTTTGGAAGGACTGATGCTAAAGCTGAAACTCCAATACTTTGGCCACCTCATGCAAAGAGTTGACTCATTGGAAAAGACTCTGATGCTGGGAGGGATTGGGGGCAGGAGGAGAAGGGGACGACAGAGGATAAGATGGCTGGATGGCTTCACTGACTCGATGGAGATGAGTTTGAGTGAACTCTGGGAGTTGGTGATGGACAGGGAGACCTGGCGTGCTGCAATTCATGGGTTCGCAAAGAGTCGGACATGACTGAGCGACTGAACTGAACTGAACTGATAGAAGACTGTGAAAGATTCGACCTTATGAAAGAGAAAACAACCACATGTGTTCCCAAGGATCTGTGATTACAGATTGTATGTCTACACTCATTTGTATAGATTTATGTTTTGGAGCAAGGCTATCTTTTTTGCTTTTCATTTGTATTTTCTTCCTTCTGGATGGTAAGTTGAGACAATAACCTACATCTTCTTGAAATAAAATTGTTAATTCTTGCTGAACTTTTCTTCTATAATGTGAAGAATAGCTAATCAAATTTCTTTGTGAATATTAAATACACTTTTACTTTATATGTATATTTATAAATATATATAAACATCAAGCAGTGCCTGGAGCCAATAGCTGCTCAATAAATTTTACTTATAATTCTCATCTCTTCTATTTATCTCATTTGCCTTTGCCTCTACACTGTAGAGGCAGTTGGTTATTTAAAAAAAAAAAAAATAGTGGATTGGATTTCATGGTCTGGAACTTGAGGGCAACTTGACTTTCAAATTACTGTATCTCCTAGAGATCCTAGCACATACAGAGGGCTCCATGGGTGGTTGGTGATGGAAAGGAGAGAGAAGGAGCAGAGGAAGGACAGAGATGAAGAAAGCAAGAATGGTCCACATACTACTTTATGAACCCTGTGGTTCATAAAGCTATGGTTTTTCCAGTAGTCATGTATGGATGTGAGAATTGGACCATAAAGAAAGCTGAACACCAAAGAATTGATGCTTTTGAACTGTAGTGTTGGAGAAGACTCTTGAGAGTCCCTTGGACTGCAAGGAGATCCAACCAGTCCATCCTAAAGGAGATCAGTCCTGAATATTCATTGGAAGGACTGATGCTGAAGCTAAAGCTCCAATACCTTGACCTCCTGATATGAAGAACCAACTTCTTGGAAAAGACTGTGATGCTGGGAAAAATTGAAGGCAGGAGGAGAAAGGGACAACGGAGGATGAGATGGTTGGACGGCATCACCGACTCAATGGACATGAGTTTGAGCAAGCTCTGGGAGTTTGTGATGGACAGGGAGGCCTGGCGTGTTGCAGTCCTTGGGGTTGCAAAGAGTGGGACATGACTGAGCAACTGAACTGAACTGTGCCCTGAAGAGTTATCTCCTTCTCCCCAAGGGAAAGGGCAAAATAACTTAGTGTTGTGGAATTAAGGGTTTTTTTTTTTTTTTTCCTGAGACTTGCACTTTTCTGACTAGGGTTTTTTTGTGTATGAATTATCTTATTTAATCCTCACAACATGCCCAAAGTCCCAGAGGTTGAAATACCAGTCTGATTCCAGAGTCTTCTCTTTCCATAGCATCATCCTGACTATCAGATACTGCTATTTCTCTAATAAGAAAACAGAACTATCAGAGAAAAGATCAAATTTCTTGTCCAAGATCAGTTACTAACTGTATGATCTCGGGTTGTTTACAGACTGCTACCTGCCGGTCCTCAGTTTCCTCTTTTGTGTAACAGCAATAGTGCCTGCCATTGCTAACTTCTGCAAGATTGCTGTAAGGGTCTCATAGTACGAGTGTGTAAAGGAAAATAACCTTTGATAATTGTAAAGCTATAAACGTATGAAAACCTGTTAGTGACATTCATACAAAGTGTCTGTAACTGATACCAGATCCTTCACTGAGTAAGGAAGAAAGGGTGGAACAAGGAGAACAGAACAGAGTCAAATATTCAGGCACAGAGGTAAAAGGGCATAAGAACCTGCTGGGGACGCTTGAAGGTCTTACTATGCTACTTCATAGCTTTTCTGTCTGAACCAAGGCTGTCCAGACCTGATGTGATAATCTTTACTTTTCTGCATCCTGTCTTTGTGTTTACCCAAGACTCCGGAATTCATAGACTGTTTCTCACCCCCAAACACATGCATCCATCCCTGGGGAGAAGATCCTTCCCTCTCCAAATATGTACAAAACCACCATCCCCAGCGCCGGCTGCGGGCTGGCTGAGCTCAGGGCTATTCTGGGGCAGCCAGTTTGCACGCTGATAGGGGAGGATTAATGAGACAGTCTGCTCATCCATTGCAATTAGAAACAACACTGGAACTATTCTGGGGCTATTTCTATGCAGGGAACTTGAACTGCTCATCAGCCCTCCTCACTCAGAGACCTGTGGGTAATTAGGGCTGTGTTAAATATAGGAGAATCAGCGCAGAGCAGCCCCATCTGTGCTGGCGCCTTGGGTGCTGAGGATACATGGTGCCCTCAGCTAGCACTCCAAGAGCACTAAAAGAAGGATTTAGCAGCAACCTGGAGGATTTTGGTGTTGCTTAACTAAAGCTAAAAATGCCCTGGCCTTTTAGCCACGCATGGGCTGTCAGAGACAATTCAGGAGTGAAAAACCACGTCAGCCCCAGTAAAGCATCCTGACATTTATGGACCCTGAAGAGCCAAGCCCACAGGTTTGCCACCAGACCATTAAAAGGAGCAGTTCATCTTAGAACTGAGGGTGTGGAAGGAGTATTGCATAAGTCTATCAACCTTATATCTCAACATGAACAACTTGACGGACAAGTGAGCAAAGATGCATCCTTATCATTGCAACCGCCTGATGCCAAACAGTTGTGTGGACACTGGGTCATTATGAAGCGATTTCCTGTCCTTGTGAAAAGGTACTCTTAAGTCAGGAACTAACGGCACTCCGGATTTGAAAACTCTTAGCAGCCATTAAGTAATTTTCCCATAAGATTGCCAAGGGGCTGAAAAAGATCAGGTATTATTACCTCCATTTCTAAGATTTTATGATCATCTTTATTTTCTAAAAGTTGAAGTCTGGAGAATAAAATCAGGCCCAGCAGCAGGGCCCACAGTAGGTCCAAAGAGAGCCACCTTGAACTCCTGTGGGCAGTCATCAACACGGGATGGTCCTCACCTCTTTTTTTCGTGCTTTTTCCTTTTTTCTGTTTAGCATCATTGATTCACATTACTCTGTCTTCTAGCTTGCTGATCCATTCTTCTGTATCATTTAGTCTACTTTTGATTCCTTCCAGTGTATTTATAAAAATATACTGGAAGGAATCAGATATTGCATTCTTCATCTCCATTTGGCTGTTCTTTTTATTTTCTAATTCTCTGTTAAAAATTTCTAATTTCTTGCTCTGTGCATCCATTTCACTCCCGAGATCTCTGATCATCTTTTCAGTCACTACCCTGAACTCTTCCTCATATATAGATTGTCTGTTTCTACTTCACTTAGCTCTTCCTCTGGGATTTTAATTTGTTCCTTTGTCTGAAACATGTTCCTTCTAAAGACTATGCTTTTCCATGGATGGGTGGTACTGGGTCTTGAGCCTTCTGGTGGACTAGGCCGTTAGATCTAAATCTCTTTTAACTATATAAGAGGAATTCTTAAGCATAGAATGTACTGTTTGATGTTCCAGGACATCCCAGTTGATATTTGCACTGAGGAGAAAACATATTTATCCCCTTATATGAAGATAGTGGTAATGAAAAAAAAAAAAAAAGTTGACTTAAGTGCTCACTTCCTCTTTTGAGCTTCAGGTTTGTTCAATCATGAAATGATTCAGAAGGAAATAATTATAATTTAAACACAACTTACAAAGATTCTATAATCACATATGTTTTTAGAGGGCTCAGTAACCTCATGATAAAGACTTCAACTTTATCCTGGCACCAAAGACAGGTGGTTTTTAGGAAATTCTCTTAAAGATAAAGGATAAGTTATTACATCTAATCCTTCCTACTACTAAGGAAAGAGGCACAGTGTCTAGTAGGTTTTCTTGAATTTTACAGAACATGTATATCCTCACTGGGCATGCTAATCCACTCTACCAAGTAACATGAAAGGTTATTAATTTAATTAGAAAGAAAGAAAAGAAAGGAAGTGAAGTCTCTCAGTCATGGCCAACTCTTAGCAACCCCATGGACTGTAGCCTGCCAGGCTCCTCCATCCATGAGATTTTCCAGACACGAATACTGGAGTGGGTTCCATTTCCTCCTCCAGAGGATCTTCGGACCCAGGGATCGAACCTGAGTCTCCCACACTGCAGGCAGACTCTTTACCATCTGAGTCACCAGGAAGTAAGGCTCCTGATGTATTATGATTTACAGGAACAAATAAATATTTGGTCTTTGTTCCTGCTTTTGATATATAGAGCTCCTAAAACCCTTGGAATTTCCCATGGATGAGAGCGATACTGGTGCTTTTTGTCATGCCAGTGAGATAACTTTCGGAAAGTACCTAAGGATGGGGGCTAGGCACTAGGGAAACCAACCATGCAATTAACTATTGGGAACTTTCAGCCCCGCCCTAGACCTCTGGAGAGGAGAAAGGGGCTGGAGATTTAGTTCAATCACTAATGATTTAATCAGTTGTGCCAATATAACAAAACCTCTATAAAAACCCAAAAGGACAGGACTTTATGAGCTTCTGGGCTAGTGAACACACAGAGATTTGGGAAGAATGGTGTGCTCTGAGAAGACATGGAAGCTCTGTGCCCTTTTCTTATATCTTGCCCGATGTCTTTCTTCTACTTGGCCATTCCTAATAAACTGGTAACCTAGTACGTCACATGTGTCTCAGAGTCCTCTATGCCACTCTAGCAAATTAAATCCAGGGAGGGTGTCATTGGAACCCACAATCTTCGGATAGCCATTCAGAAACACTGGTAATAACCTGGACTTGTGACTGATGTCTGGAGTGGGAGGGTCTTGTAGGACTAAATCCTTAACCTGTGGCACCTGGTACTATCTCCAAATAGTGTCAGAATCTAGTTGAATTGTAGGACACCCAGCTGGTTTCCAATAATAACTTGGTATGGTGGGGAAAAAACCCACACATTAGAACTGGATGTAGAAACTGAGCTCCAGAATAAGAGAAGTATCTGCAATATTTCAAGGCTGTCCTGAAAGCTGCTCTTATATCTATACCCAGTACATCCCATGGTGCTAGAAGGGTCTCTATTAGACAGGGATTGTTTATGAAGCCATTCACCTGATAGGTGAATCATAGAGCAGCCATTCAGGATTTTGGAACCAAACTCTGACAGCTTCTTCAGGAAAATACCATTCATTTTTTGAGTAGCAGTTTGAAATTGAAAGCTTACTCATAGATGATCACTTTATGAACCTGAATTGTTCATGAAGAAATATGTTATTGACCCACTAAGTCTCTAAATTGGGCAGGAATAACATTATTTGCTTGTCAAGTGGAACTGCACTATGTGAAATCAGATTCAAGTAAATTAAATAAACAAGTGACCTATTCCTGCTGCATCACTTCCTTGAACTCACAGTTATGGCTTCATGGAATGTTCTCTGTGACCAGTGGACTGAAAGACAAATATTTGACCTTGATTGCAGACCTTTGTATATCTCGATACCATCCTAAAATGAATGGCTACGTCACTATAGCCCCACTCGGTGGGTGGCCAAGGCTGAGGGTGGTGAAGGAAAAATTTCACAGTGGGCAGAACTTCCAGCAGTACACCTGGTTGTTCATTTTGCCTGAGAGAGAGTTAGAGATATGGATCTACATTGCTTTGCAAGAAGCAGCTAATGGTTTGGATGGCTTCTCAGGGACTTGGAAGAAATATAACTGACAAATTGGAGACAGAGAAGTCTGGGGAATAAGCCAATGGGCAGAACTCTCTGAATGGGCATAAGATGTACCATGTGAATGTTCAAAAAGCTCAACCTCAGCATAGAAAGGTCTTAATAAGGGACAAGACAATGTATTCTGTGAATCTCCGTCAAGTCTGCTTCTCTCAGTCATACCTGTCTGTAACCAATGGCTCATGCACAAAATAGCCATGATGGAGGAAATGGAGGTTATGCATGGGCTCAGTAATATGAATTTCCATTCACCATGGCTACTCTGGCTACAGCCAACACTGAGCACCCAACTCACCCAAAGCAGAGACAAATACCAAGCCCCTGAAATAGAACCATTTCTAGGGTACTCAGCCAGCTATATTATGTAGGTTAATTACATGGGAACTCTCCTATTATGGAAGGGGCAGTGTTTTGTTCTCACTCTACAGAAACACACTCCTCATATGGATTAGACTTCACTTACAATACTTTTTCCAAAATTAGTATCTGTGGGGTTATAGAATTCTTATATCTTATTCACCATCATAGCATTCCACAATGCCTTGTTTCTGATGAAGGAACTTACTTTGCAGCACAGGAAGTGGGGTGACAGGCTCACACTTGTGGAATTTACTACTCTTGCTATGTTATCCATCATTCTGAAGCAGTAAAATAGTACTTTTGACATTTCAGTTATGGAGCTAGATGGATGGTAAAATTTTCAGGGCTAGGGTAATGTCCTGCAAGATGCAGTAAATTTTTGAACATATATGTCAACAAATATATGTTGCTGTTTCTCCCTTATTCAAGAGTCACAGGCCCAAAAAGAGCTGTAAATGAAAAAAATTCCTCTGTTACTTTTGGTGATCTACTTGCAAAATTTGTGCTACCTACCCTGCACCTTTGTGCTCTACTGGTCTAGAAGTCTTAGTTTCCAAAGCACAGATACACCTGCTAGGAGACCCAACAATGGCTCCATTATACTGGAAGTTGATACTATCTGCTGACTAATTTGGGCTCCTCATGCTAAAGAAAAAAAAAAAATAATAAAAAAAACAGGCAAAGGATGGGGTTGCTGTGTTTCTGGAATGACTTGTGACTACCAAGGGGAAATTGGATTACTATAGGACTATGGGAGTAGGAAGAACTAGATCTGGATGAAGGGCACCTCTTAGGCTCTCATGTCTTACAACAAAAGAACCCAATGCAGGTAGGACTGCCAAAGGTTCAGATCCATCAAAAATGAAGATTTAGGTTATCCCAACAGCCAAGGAACTGGGAGCAGGTGAGATGCTTGTTGAGGACAAAGGGTAAATGGAATGGGTAGTAAAAGAAGGAAGTTATAATTATCACCTGTGACTACATGATCACTTGTAGAAATTAGGACAGTAAGAGTTATAAATATTTCTTACTTTGATATAAATATATTTGGTTTATATTAACCAATTCCTTTTTCTCCTGTAGCTATTGTACCATCTAATATTAAATGTGGTTAGTCTTTGTATTAGTCTCCTTGGGCTGTCATAACAAAGTCCCCAAAACTGAGTAACTAAAAGCAATAGAAATGTATTACCTTATAGTCTGGAGGCTTGAAGTCCAAAATCAAGGTGTTAGCAGGGTTGGTTCTTTTGGAGACTCTGAGAATATGTTTCATGTCTCTCTCCTAGCTTCTGGTGATATCCAGTAATCTTTGGTGCTCCTTTACTTAGATGAATCACTCCAGTCTCCACCTCCCTAGTTATATGGCATTGGTTCCTCTGAATGTGTCCAAATCACCCTTTTATAAGAAGGATGTGTCCAGTTATACCAGTAATTGTATTAGCTCCCATCCTAATCCAATATGACCTTTTAAAACCTTGATTACATCTGCAACTATGCTATTTTCAAATAACATCACATTTACAAGGTCTGAAATTAAAACTTCAAAAACATCTTTTTGGCAAACACAATTCAATCTACAATATCCTTATATCTCAGTATTTAAATTACAGGATTTCAAAGAGACAGATCTCAAGTACAAGAGAAATGATTACCCCCAAATGAATAAAGTAATACATGAGACTATGCACTCTCATTTGGAGAAGGATTAGTATCTCTTCAACTGTGGAAGTGATAGCTGCATCTTCTTAGGTGGAAACATCACTTTCTAATGTCTTTGTTCGGAAGTTATATATATATGGTTAAGAGAAGTGTAAATGGATAGCAAGTTGGCAAAGGATAGACTCTGGCAGTTTTGTGCAAGATCAACTTAGCTGAATATGAAATTGCATTTCCCAGAATTCCTTTATCTATTTCATGCTGGGATAAGGTTCACTTTAAAATAAATCTGCAAGAGATTGGAACACAGAAGTGAAGCAGCAGCCATTATACTATGAAGAGGGCACCAATGACTATTGCAACCAATGCACATTTTCACTGACCTGGAAACTCACCTTGGGTTAGGGCCATAACTGTGACTGTGGCTCTTAAAGCTATTTCCAGATTTCCTCCTTTGCTTCATAAGTCCTGCACCAGGTACATGGTCAGCAAAATGGGAAAGGATACTTCTGGGTACTGGATACTTCTAAGTCACCCACATCATGGAAGTTGGTAAAAGGCAAATGTGGGCACTATTTTTTTCCACATAATTACAGTTCTTCCTTGTTCTCCTTTACTTTATGGCCACCTTTTCTCCCTGTTAGCTCTGTTGATCCACAGAGACATGGATCATCATCATCGAACGTGGAGGCAATGTACTGCCATTAACTTCTTCACTATAGCTCCCAGTTGTCTCACCCTGTGTATCTTCCACCAAACAATGGCAAAGTTTGTCACAAAGGAGGAAATCAGGAACAATGGAAAGCACTGGTATTCATAGTCTACAATCTCCATAAAGTCAGAAAATTTTCTATAGATAGGTTTTGGACAGTTATTTCTAAATACCTTCTTATTGCCTTTCTGGATCCTTACTCATCATTTTTGATGCTCTCTTCCATTCACATCCATATATTATGACAGTCTCCAATGAGACCTTAAAAACAAATATCAACCCATATTTCTGGAGATTGGATGTTACAATGCTTGGGGAATAAAATATAATGTGTTGTGGCTTATGTATAAGAGCCTACTCACAATCAGGGTGACACCCATATTTCTTGATTTCTATTCAGTTTTACTTGTCAAACTTCTCGTCTTCCAGAAGATCTAGTTAGAGCAATTTACAAGCATTCTATCTTATTCCACTTCTGAAGTGATTGTTTTCCGAGTTCTATATAGTCTTTTTGTTTGTTTTACTATAAACTCCCATTTTCTCCTGTTCCCCATATTTTATCACCTTTCAGAGGGTTGCCTTTTCTCATTTACCATCAACATGTGGTTTGGCAGACATGTACATTTCCTCTTTCATATCTTCCCTTGTACATGTCCTCCTTTTGTCAGCTTCCCCACCCCTGCCGTACATGTCCTTTTCCAAAAGTTGCTAGCACGAGCTCTTCCATGAAATGTGAACTCTACATCTGGGTTAATATTCATTGATTGGAAACATATTAACTGGGGGGGGGGATGCTTATAGAGGAGCTGAAGCTGCTATTCTATTTAATTTAAAGTAACAATGCCTTTTTTTAAAAATTTGATTAGATATGTTACAGATTCATTCTATTGTTAAATTAATCCAGCATGAAATAATTCTTGCTGGACTCAGAGAATAATATGTGCATCAGTTATTCAGAGACCCTGTTTCTCAGGAAGACAACAGTGAATTCCCAGCTCAGTCCCAAAGCTCCGAGACAACAAATGAGGCTCAGAACCTCATTTGAGGTAACAGAGCAGAACCCTAAGGGACCTTCCCAGGGCAAACTCCTCCCTCATATCCTTGGCTTAGATCCTTTTTGAAGTGCCTAGATGATAGTATTGATGCACATTTCCTGAGTTGTTTCACAGGTGCTAAAACCACCATCAAAGAGAAGAAATTAACTACTTGATGCTCATGAGCACACAGCCCCCAGACCTACTGGCACCTAAGCAATGATAATGTTAAGCTCTGTGACGCTGCACTATTACCTCACCATCAATCGATCAGAGAATTGCACAAGCTGATCACATACCTCGGGACTCCAGTTCCTTACCTTGTCCTTAAAAATGCTTTGCTGAAACCCATCTAGGAGTTTGGGTGTTTTAAGTACCAGCTGCCTTGACACCTTGCAATAAACACTGCACTTTCCTTCACCACATCCTGGTGTCAACAGATTGCCTTTACTACTTGAGGGTGAGCAAACCAAAGTTTGACTCAGTAACAAAACCTGGGGAGTCTGGTTTCTGGTGCAATGGCTTGGTTAATCCATGTAAATTTCACTAAGTGGTTAACATTCCTCATGAAGAAAGAGGCTAAGTGATTCAAAACAGATTAGTAAAATAAAGACAAGTTTCTCAGAATTCTTGGTATGCTCATTGGCAGAATTCCTATCTGCCCTAGGACAATCTTGCTCTCAAAAGCATAAAGTTATAAAGTTCAAAAATCATAAATTATTTTCATATTTTGCTCAAGAAACTATAGCAATTCTTATTTTGTTAAAAAGAAAAAAAGGGGGGGGAATAAAACTCACACTATCAGAACTTTAATATTTGAACTTAGAATAAAGAAAAAGAAATATATAGTAAATCCTTATATATTTTAAATCCCTAATTACACATCAATCCCACTTCTTAAATACGTTCTAGCACCAAGAAAATTGTTAGACTGAAGAGTAGAAAGCACCATAGAGAAATTTGCTTTTCACCTTATTAATGCTTTGTAATAAACCAAACGAAGTCAAAACAACCTTCAATTAATTCTTGTTAAATTCAGTCTCTATTTTGCTAATCAAACAAAAAGTTAAATCACTTCTACTAGAAAAGCTATTTTTTAAATATTAAAAAAATTTCATTATAATACTGGTCGGCAAATGTTCACAAGGATATTATGTCCAAACGTACTCATATAGAATTGGAAATTTCAAAATCATTCTACTTTTTTACTCACCTTGGGCAAATTTTAATCTGCTGTGAATCCTCCCTATGGCCAATTCCCTGGAGGCTTCTATTTTCAATAAAAATAGAAAACATTTGATTTGTTTTCTTCCCCTACCCCCTCCGTACTCCTCTGTGGACTGAGAACCCATGGAATACCAACTATATATTAACCAAGTGTGATGGGGAAGCTGTACTTATGAAGTTGAATTCAGTTTGCTGGCAGAAAAGTAGGAAACAGCAGTGTGTTGCAGTGCATACCAGGTCTTCCCTGGCGGCTCAGAAGGTAAAGAATCTGCCTGCAATGCTTCCTGATTAACGTTACCAAAGGTGCCAAGTGGGTAAGTGACAATGGAAGGGGGATATCAAGACCCCCACAATATTGATATTGTAGGGGTCATACTGTAGGGGTCACAGACATTGATCAAAGAGCCACTGGGGAGATAAGAGAATTCTAACCAATCAATCTGGCAGTGACCTGGTCACCAAGGCTCAAAGGCTGGTGTCAAACCTCACACCTTTTTCAAGGAGATTACCTGAGGTTTCCCCTTTGTAAGAGGAATTACATTGGCAGAAGTGGATGGCAGGACTGTGACAATAGAGGGGACCATGACCTGGCCGACTAGAGCTTTTTCACTTCCTTGCTAATTCTCTCTGCTTCACACTGAGGCCAGAGAATATTTCCTTTCCCTCATCTCTCTATCCCTGTATCAAAAATTTGTGTTTACTTCCAGTTACGTTACATGGACAGCTTATAAGAGGTAAGAGATGCTTGAACTTGAATTGAGGAAAAGAAGAGGAAATAGACACATTTCCAAATGATTTTCATTTATATAATGAAAATAAAATTTTTACACAATCAACAGAAACACACCAAGATTTTTTGCGAAAAATATTTTTAAATAAATTTTTGTCTTTTTTTTTTTACATTCTGATATACATATGTAACAAGGTTTATGGCACTGTAACCAGAATCAAATCAAAGAGAAAAAAAAAAAGGAAAAAGGTGGGAAAGAAAGTAACTGGTTTTGTTAAATTCCTTTCTATCTCCAAGCTGGCAACTTTGCACTATTTGTCTATTTTTCAGCTGCCAGCTCTAACTCATTTGCACACTCAAAACACCATATTATTGCACAAGAAGCCATTGAAGGCATATGGTATAATGGTCAGTTCCTTGCTATTTGAAAAAAAAAAATCTCTTAAACACAGAGAGGGAAGAAAAGTAATCCAGAGTATGAAACACACAAAATCAACAGTATCCTTTGTCTCTTTAAAGAATGTGAAGGGTTCTTAGACCACTTAAGCTGCCCTGGTCTTCTCTTTGCACCAGTGAGCACAGCAGGGCTTGGTTTGGTTGGGTTTTTGTTTTCTATAAGGACAGGTCAGGCAGATCCTAGGTCTTCATGATTCAATGTCTTTTCTACTTACTTTGGGTTCTTTTTAATTGGTTTAAAGTATAGTGTCTTCGGTCTATGAACCTGCACAGACTAGTTAATCGTAAACTCTACAAATAGCTTAAAAGGAAAAGGGGAAGAAACAGGTTTTATGATATTTTTATTGTTGGCTTAAAAAAATGACTTCTTTAGACTCCCTGCTTTGTCAGTTGGTGGGAAGTAAATCTCAACGGCATCAAAAGTTAAATTCTTCTCACACTGGTTAAAAATAAAGTTTTTAAACAAGTTTGTTTCCATTCACAAACTTTACCCCCATCTAAAAAAAGAAGAAAAAGAAAAAAAGAAAAGAAAGAATCCATACTCCTTCCTCTTCATCTCCTGATGGAGAACAGTCATCCTTTCCAGCCAGACTATGGTCACACAACTGTCTCCACACCCATCAGCTTTGGTGTAAGGATTCGTGGTGTCACACCATTGTTCAGGTCTTCCTCAAACTCCAGCAACTGCCCCATGAAGTTAAGGTTTGGGGAAATAATTGGTCGTTTGCCTTTGACAAATTTATATGCATCAGTCATGGTCATCCGCGTGTGCTTCATCAAGTAGGCGATGACGATGGTGGCAGAGCGGGACACGCCCGCCTGACAGTGGATGAGTAGCCCCTTCCCACACTGGTGAGCTTCCTCTGGAATGAGGGAGAAAAGCAAGAGGTGCAGGGCAGGGGACAGAGAGATGGAAGGAGAGAGGTTAACGTTTATCTAGACTTGATGATGTCATATTCTATAGAGAAAGATGACATGAAAATGGTTTGGAAACTAAGTATAATTTCCTACTTAATTGTGTCTGTTTATGGCACAACCTCCAGAACTGGCTAAAAGCAGCATTAGCTTGAATAAGAAGCTTATTTTACATTTAGAGGGATGAGTAGGTGAGAGTCATTCACCATAATAGTGGACTTCACAGGTGATGGTGGTCAACTGAGGAATGAGTTGTGACATAATCAGCCTAAATGTAGTCACTGGTTAAGCAGACCCTTCTGATTAAGGATGTTAATTCCCATCGTCACACTGTGTCATTTATCGAAACTAGTGTTATTAACAATGTCTCTCCTACCTGTGATAGAGAAAAAGCACTTCTTTTTTTTATATTGTAGAACTGCTCTGTACAGGAACTAGTATTAAATAGATAAGAGTGTCACCTCCATCTGAACTGTCCAATCCCCTCACATGCATACATGATGTTCTAACATGGTAATGATATGGATGACAGAGGAATTCCAGTGCTGGCTCAGAATCCAGGGCAATCGAAAAAGATAATACTTTAAAGGTTTTCAGATATATTAAAAACCCAGGAGAACAGCTTGTGGGCACTGTCTGAATGGATTCTCAGTGACACTTCTAAACTATTGGGTTGGCCAAAAAGTTCGTTTGGGTTCTTAGAGTATACAAATACCCAAACAAATTTTTTGGCCAACCCAATAAAAGTCATCCCAAAGACAGTATCCCTGAAAAATATACCAATTAGAAGATTGGGAAAGGAGTATGTAAAGGAGAGCCAGATTTTAACATAAACTACTTCTACTGGTTACCCACTTATAGATCAACAAAACAATCATTGAGCAAATTTTCAACTTAAAAATTCAGAGATTTGACTTACTTCTTATAGATAACAGTATTTTACAAAAGCATCTCCTGTTTTCAATTTCTTCTTTTTAGCACACACTATTTAACGGCCTCCACCCCAAGAGTGGAAAGCATGGGGGTAAAGAAGATGAGCCACAAAGGGCTAGGTCTGGCCATGGTTCCACCTCATAGAGGACCTTGCGTGAATCCTGTAACTGCTCAGAGGCTCAATCCTCCTATCTGAATAATGGGAGTAATACTAACCAGGCATAGAGGAATACAGGAATAATATCAGCCAACGCAGCAATAACCAACTGTCATAGTTAAATCCTAAACCTAGACTCTGCTTAGTTTACATCAAACTCTCTGTGGATGCTATTATGTTTCTAAAACAGGGTGTATTTTTCTTAAAGCAAGACTGTAAGATTTCAGTTTACTCAATGATATAACAATGAAAATTTAAAAATTGTGCCTGTGCAGGGTGTGATGTGGAATTGTTTCCAGCCTTTAATGCTATTTATTTTTGTTTTGTTTTGTTTTTAAAAAACTAGGTAAGCCTGAATAATTTATAAGGAATGTGGATGCTTTGATTGAAATCCTTAGACCCTAAGCACATCTTATGCTACTCATTAAATAGAAAACAATTTCTTAACTTCCCCCAACTGGAACTAAGACAAAAAGTTGCACTCATGACATTATATGCCAACCAGGATGTTCCTCATCTACTTGGATGCAAACTTTTCTCCCTTGGGGCTCAAGATTTGATTCAGATATCATTAACAAAGAGTTTAAGGTATCTTTGCATCCACAAGCATTATGCATTACAACTATTGTAACACTTGACTTACAGAAAAATCCAAACAAATTTTCTGGCCAACCCAATAATAGAGCCTTGTAAACACTGCCCACACTTCTGGCCCCAGTGTCTGGCCTTGGAGTCAAGAGCATTAGGCTCTGGTCCCTTCTCTAACACTAAAGTTCCTACAATCTAGGAGAAGTCACTTTACTTTTCTGAGTTCAATGACCATTCAGAATTTCCTTCCAGATTGAACATTCCATAGGCCTGCAAAACCAGGCAAGATCAGCAAGAAAATGCCTGGGCCAAGTGACCAGAGCTGCCAACTCTACAGCAAATCTACCTACTTCAGTGGCTGATAAATCCAAATTTTTGGTTTTTTTTTTCTGACAAAGGAGTATTGAACTTGAGTGCATTCTTCCTGAGACAGAGGCCAGTGACAACTTGCTACAATATTTAGGAAAAGGACTGGGTCACTCTTTTGTAGTAAGAAAGACTAGAGTCACTTGAGAAAAAAATTGTTGAGTGCCAGGTCCTCTCCAAGTGATCATTTAAGCCTTGCAACAGTTTGAGGCTTAGAAGCAGCAAAAGTTAAAGTTGAGGATTAGGATTAGGCTGGTCGTTGCTTCTCTGTGGAGATTAAAGCCTGCTGCTGCTAGAATTTTCTCTCCTTGGGAACTACACAGGCTATACCATTCTCTCTTTCCTACTTCAATGAGCCTGGATGAACTAAGGAAATCTAGTATCATCTCATGAGCGCTCAACCTCACATGCTTTGGCTACACAACTTTTAAGAATGGAGAGACAAAGCAAACAGAAGGGGAATACTACTCCCCACTCCCCCCACCACCTTTGCACTGATGTGATACATAAAGATGTTCACTATAGCACTATGTTTCTGAAAAATATCCTTCAGAAACGATCCTTCAGCAAATGCTACCTTGACCTCAAGCATTGGCAATTAACTCAAGGTAAGATGAGATGGCTGGATGGCATCACTGACTCGATGGACGTGAGTCTGAGTGAACTCCGGGAGTTGGTGATGGACAGGGAGGCCTGGCGTGCTGCGATTCATGGGTCGCAAAGAGTCAGACACGACTGAGCGACTGAACTGAACTGAAGGGAGACATGGATAAGCTTAGAAGTCTGTGTCATACTTACAATACAGCCAGCACTCAGTACCTGCAGGGCCTCGGTTCCTGCATCCCTCTACTCCTGTGGATAAAATCCACGGATGTCCAAGTCCCTTTATATAAAATGGCACAGTGCAATCAGCCCTCCATATCCAGAAATTCCATCAGTGGTTGGCTGAATCTGCAGAGGTGGAACCTGTGAATCTGGTGCTGTGCTATGCTTAGTCATTCAGTCATGTACAACTCTTTGCGACTCCATGGATTGTAGCCTGCCAGGCTCCTCTGGGGATTCACGGGAAGCCCATGGGGATTCTCCAGGCAAGAATACTGGAGTAGGTTGCCATGCCATCCTCCAGGGGATCTTCCCAACCCAGGTCTCCCTCATTGCAGGTGGATCCTTTACTGTCTGAGACACCAGAAAAGCCCACCAGAGGGCAGGCTATATTTAACTCCCTACAAGATGCCAAGAAATCTCAGTAGACCATATACTCACGCACCTGTTTTGGCCACCAACTTCTTCCTTTCTACCAATTCTTTTGATATGATGTCATAGAACATCTCAATGCTAACCCCTGCCACTTTTTCACTGGGAACTGGAGACATGAGGTGGTCTCACTGAATGGATTCCCAACCCAGTTGAATGACTGTACTTTGATAACCATGGCTCCAAAACACTTGCTGGGTTATGACTTAGGAGAATACCCTGCACCAGGTGGGGGAGCCCAAAAACACTTCCGTGGAGCTTTTCTGCAACTCAGGCAGAAATCTTGGACCTGCTATCAAAGCAAAAAAGCCGGAGGGAAAAGGAAGCCAGAAGACGAGACTTCCCCATGGGAGATAGTTACCGATGAACTCAAAAGCCTCTTCAAAGTACTGCCGCAGGTTCTGCTTGTTGCTGTCGGTGGCCGGCAGCCGCTTGTAGTTGAACAGGCCTTTCTCGTAGTGGTAGAGGGGCAGGTGGGTGGTGACGTTGATGACGTAGCCAATGTTCAGCCGCTGCATCGTCTCCAGGTCCTGAGCGTCCTGCTCGTTGCCAAGGAACAGGAAGGGCAAGATGGGTGTCAGCTCCGCGTTCTCGATGTCGGGGGTGCTGGGGATGGATTGAGGTAGCATGCTCGAGGCCGCAGACGCGCCGCCCCCCACCTCCCGGCACTCTTGGAGCTGGAGGGAGTTATCACAGAGGTTTTCATGGTTCTGCTTAAAACTGCTAAGTCCACCTGGAACACAAACACAGGAAGTGAGAATGACTCCCCCCTTGAACTTCAGAGCTGTCAGAAGAATGAATGCGTGTAGTTGCTTATTGCATTTTTAGAAAGAAAATCAAAACACAAATGAAAGTCCCTTGGGAGACCCAGGACAAATTTTGGAGGCTGCATGCAGTACTTTGGAATTGTGCCTTTTATACAAACTGGGGCATGTTCCCCTGGAAAGAGTTCCACGAAGCATCAGGTAATTTCATTAGCCGCACATTTGATCTGCCCCTAAGAGTCATATGCTCAGTGGCCTATATACAGCCTTGCACTTTAGGAGCCCAGGAAGGCACAGATGACTTCCTCGGGTGTAGAATTTCTGCCAGTAACTAACTGGGCAGTGGAGGTGTGTGACTTGCACCCTTTGTAAGCTCACCTCACCCAGAAGGCCAAGTTTGCTCCCAAACAAGAGAGTGGTTACAAGCAAGGACCTTAGAAGAACCCAGATTATCTTGGTTATAATCCCAGTTCCACCACTTCTTGGGTCTGTGATCTGGATAAGTTAATTTCTCTTTCTTGGCCTCAAATTCCCCATCTGTAAAATGAGGGTAATGGCATATACCTCTTAGTATGATTAGGAATCTGGTATACAGGGATCCAGAGGAGGCAATGGCACCCCACTCCAGTACTCTTGCCTGGAAACTCCCATGGACGGAGGAGCCTGGTAGGCTGCAGTCCGTGAGGTCGCTAAGAGTCAGACTTGACTAAGCGACTTCACTTTCACTTTCATGCATTGGAGAAGGAAATGGCAAGCCACTCCAGTGTTCTTGCCTGGAGAATCCCAGGGACAGCGGAGCCTGGTGGGCTGCTGTCTATGGGGTCGCACAGAGTTGGACACGACTGAAGCGACTTAGCAGCAGCAGCAGCATATAGGGATCCATACAAAGTATGCAAACCTCCCCCTCATCAAATGCAAATCATTTATGGGAATATATATCTTAAGGAAATCATCTGACCAAAGATATCCAGCTAGATGCATAAAGATGTTCACTATAGCAGTATCCGTTTTCTAGAAAGGCCAAGTAAGAAACAAAACCATTTTTGAAAAGAGAAAAGTTGTCAGTCACCCAAGTGCAATATTATGTAGCCATTCAGAGTTGTGAAAGGACCATGAAAATAAAGACTATGTTTCTATTTAATATTAAATGAAAAAATCTGATTCAAAAATGTTCACCATCCACATGATCAAAAGCTTAAGAACCATGCAAAAAAGAGCACTAGTTTAAATTAGGAAATGTATGGATTATAGTCTATTGCTTAAATTTTTTCTTTAATATTTGTTAGATGTGTTTGTGGGTAAGCCAAAAGGATTATTATGAAGGTCAGATTACACAATGTACATGTAAGGGCTATGAAATCAGAGTTGACAGTATTACCTACTCAGTGAGCTCTAATTCTTATCCATCAGATACACTCTGGCCTTGCCTTTGAACACAGGCAGAAGCTGGAGATCGCCTAGAAGCTGAAAGTCATCAGAACACATTTACCACTCCCTCTCTCCTCCAGACGGATGCCTTACTTCTCTCTTGATAGTTTGAGGAGATAAGAGAGGAAACATAAGTGTGAACAGGATATGGTTGTGTTAAAATAAATAAAGGAAGTTGAACTGTTCACCAGTTTCTGAATCTATGTCCTTCTCCATTTCAAGTCTCATCTCTGTCAACCACATCAGGAAGCTCCAGGCTGTACCCCAAGACCAAGTCTCAGTGCTGCTCACAGCCAGTGCACACAAGTTGTAAAAACCCGGGAAATCATTATTTTTATTAAGATGCAGCCATGACTCAAAGATGATTTGAAAGGAGTAGTATCATGACCATCTGTGTCTAAGCCTATTTGAAAAGAAAAACAAGAGCTACAAATTCATTTTAATTAATTTCTAGAATTAAACTCTGCCTTTACATCTTATTAGTTTATTCTGCTATGAAATAATGATTAAAATAAAAAGTTTGTCTGGATCCAAAGGGATCATTTTTCAAGCAGACGGAAGAAATGGAGATTATCAGTAAAAACTTCATTAGTGAATATACCTAAACAAGAATTTGAAATTACCCACCGTCACCAACACAAGCTCCATGAAAGAGACTGAAGAGTTATTTAGAAGTTTGCTCAGCTTTGGCTCCATAAAATCCTAGTAAACAGTTCCACACCAGTTCTGTAATGGGAACCTAGTTCACTTTTTTTTTTTTCCTTAAGAAAAAGACAGTCGTTACACTTTTCCATATAAGATGAGAGGACAGAACAACAAAACAAACTCAAAAGAAGCCTTTAGGGGGTAGGTGGGGGGGGCAGGGAGACTTCTCTGTGTCCTTATTTAGGGTACTCAAGCTGTAATTTGTCTTAAAAGCAGCTAGTTTGGGGGAAAAAAATGCATGCCAGAAAACCACACACACAGAAAAAAAGCAACATAGAGCTTTTTAAAATTCTGTCTCTACACCTCCTTCCCCAATGACATCAGCTGGAGACTCCCCACCTGCCCAGTTGCCATAGCAGTTACACAAAGACATACAATGACATCAGTTGGCATGATATCAGCTCTTTGAGTGCAAACAATACAAGAAGAACTACTTTGTTTAAGGCCTTTGGTGCAACTGTGTTCTGGGGAGCCAATGACGTAATGCTAACAGGTGGCATGAGCCTTCCATTTGCCTAATGGGGGGAAAAAGTCCATGGGGGAGGGGAAGAGAGGGAATTGGAGACAGACAGACACAAAATGCTCCGGATCCCAGGGGGTGCTCACGTGCGAAATTATGTGTATGTTTAAGCCATGTGGGAACTCTGTTCGTCGAATCTTTGGAGGCAGAGTGCATAGAAAAGGAAATATTCTAATTCACACACATTAACTAGACAAGGAAACGTTCATTGAGGGATATGAACAAACAGTCTGTTCAACTGCCAGTCTGCTGACCAATGTCAGCATCAGTTCTCCCTAAGGGTCATGCACAGCAAGATACTGCAGTTAAAGAACTCTGAGGATGGTGCTTACAGCAAAATGAACCAGTAGAATCTTATAGTAGTGGCTTTGAGAGAGATGTCTGTAGGGAGGACTGTTTTCTTCCCTTAGGGCTTTGGAAGTGAAGGGAAGGAGGAGGGCTTATGTGGTTCTCTCTTCCAAAGACTTTCCCTCCACCCTACCTCACCACATCCCACAGAAGCTGAACAGACTAGTCACTTCATGAGGAGTTTTGATTACTTTGTATTTGTTAGGACAACATAGGAGCATTACAAGATGACAACTAACAACTGAAGTGGAAGCAGTGTCGCATGGTGGTTAAGAGAAGGGTGAGAGACAGTCAAATACAGACTGCAACTGTGATTATGTCTCATGAGAGCTGTAAGACCTGGTACAAATCTCTTTTCCTCATTAAGCCTCAGTTTACTGATCTGTGAAGTGGGCATAATATCACCTACCCAAATTGTGGTATAGGATACCTATGTAAACATATGATCGGGCATTTGATAAGTAATATTTCATTACTACAATGTCATCATTGCTGCTGCCCTCACCTTCAGCAGATCTGCTGACTCTGAAGTTTGTGAGAACCCTCCACGCAGTGCCGTGACTCTGAGGCCAGACTGAATCCCAGCGCTGCCAAACACTGGCAATGAGACCTTGTACAAGGTCCTTACCTCTCGGCTTCTTCGTTTCCCCGCAGGTGAAACAGGGTCACCTGCCTTATCGACAGTCTTGAGAATTAAACTGATTTATAAGAATAAAGTATTTTGAAACAATATATAGCACATATTAAGCACTTTTTTCATTACTTTGGAAAACTACCATTTTAAAGATCTAAAAAAAAATTCTAAGACAAATACCATGTGATATCACTTATATGTGGAATATAAAATATGACACAAACAAATCGATCTATGAAACAGAAACAAAATCATGGACAGAGAACAGACTGGCAGTTGCCAAGGGGGAGGAATTTGGGGGAGGGGTAGAGTGTGAAGTTGGGGTTAGCAGATGTAAACTTTTATATATGGAATGGATAAACAACAAACTCCTACTGTATAGCACAGAGGACTATATTCAATATCCTATGAAAAACCATAATGGAAAAGAAAATTTTAAAAAAGAATGTGTATATAGGTGTAACTGAATCACTTTGCTATACACCAGGAATTAATACAACATTGTAAATCAACTACATTTTTGTAAAAAAAAAAAAAAACTAGATATCTCAAAAAAAAAAAAAAAAATCTAAAGAAGCCAGAAAAGGAGGAAAAATAAAGTACAAACTGAATGAATAAAAGAGCTTTAAGATATGAGGTTATAATCCAGAAAAAAATCTGCTTAATATAAAGACTCTAAATGATAAATAAGCTAATGTTCCAGAGTTTTTATTTTAAAAGTTTATTGAAAACGAACTAGGAACCAAGGTATCTGAGCAATTTTATAGTTTAAATAATATACTTTTATTATAAAGAAAGCAACAGCATTCTATGTTTCCTAAACAATGAAATCTGATTTCATTTTCTTTGTCCTAGCTTTCCCAAGAAAAGTCTGCATGTCTTTGGATTCCTGGTTTTGCCAGAGGAGAATTGAGTGTTTTCAATAAAATCCCTCTTCTCCCCTCCCTCCCCTTCTCTCTCCTGTGCCCCTAAGTCCCACTGGCTGAGCGATCTCTATAGACACAGAACTGCTCGAAGTTATCAGTGCAAATATTTCCCAGGCATGGGCAACAGAACTGGAGGCAAACATTTCAAACCTTATCTCAAAACCAGGTTCTCTGCCAAAATGAGTATGGTCAGCACGTGGATTCTGAACGGCAACAACAAAGAATACACAGCACCCCCACAAAACACGTAAAAATGCAACTGGTGCGTTTCCTCCAACAGAAGGTCAGTGAGGTGAGAGTACCACTGAAGCAGTGGATTCTAGTTGAAGTGGGAAACCTCTCTCTATAGATGCATTTCAGCTCCTGTAGCTGTTTTGGCTATTCCAGCCCTAGAAACACAAGAGCCCTCGGTAATGTGATTCAGAAGCAGTGCTCTGGGTGGCAAAATAAAGAAACTGCATCCAAATGCAGAATCTATAAGCAAGACATTTCCATCTTTCAACGATGGCCAGCACTTTGACACACCAGCTTTTTGGCTGTACGCTAAGTTGAAAAGAGAGCATTTTCCAGAAATCTAATAAAAATGCTCACTGAAGGTCAGCAAATGGCATGAACATCCAAAGAAAAGTGGAAGGGGGTGCAAGATGGACTTTGCTACAAGCCTGCTGCGAGCATATTCTTTGTCACTTTTTGTCATCTAGATTTTCTTACTGGGTAACTCGTTTTTTAAAGTAAAGTGGTGCTTAATGATAGTAGTTAAGAACATAGACTCTGGATCCAGACTGCTTGTGCTGAGAATCATGGTTTCTCTAACTAGCTGTGTTACCTTGGTGAGTTATTTAACACCTCTGCACCTCAACTTCCACACCCATTATGTGGAGCTAACAGAAGTGTTTATGTCATAGAGCCCTTAATATGGATAAGATGCTACATGAGTTATTACCACTATAAATGAGAAAGCGATTGTTAGAAGATGGGTCCTTATGGATACTATTTTGTGGGTCCTCTGTGGAAACTGGAGTCCATCTGAGCAGACTCTCAAGATCCTATTCTCACAAAGCCTGAATAAATCGGAGCTGACGTCAGGCTTCCAGAGTTGAAAGTCTCAAAGACAGAAGATGGGATTGGGGGAGTGGGGGAGTGGGGGTGGAGGTGGGGGATTGTTTCATACTTTTCAGGGAAGAAAATCACCCACCTTAACAGGAGAGAGGAATATTAGGATATTATAGGATATCAGGCATATAATCTAGATCCACAAAGATTACTTCTACCTCTTATTCTCTAAGAAATTGTCTTCATAAGTCATAGATGCAACAGGGGATTTTATGGTAGGAATGGTTTCAAGTTCAATACCAGAAGGTATCACCTAAACTGTTTTATGATCAGTTGTGCCTCCAGGGAAGGCATATCCTTTCCTGAGGGTGGTGGCATTAAAGAGGGAGAATGAGTCAAAAGTACTGAGTCACCAGGTGTAAGGTAAGAACAAAAGGGATAAAAGAAACGACTTTGTTACCAGGGGAAGAGAGAAACTTAGAAGGCTGAATCCAACCGTGTTGCCGGTGGAGACTGTGAGTCAGAGAAGAGTATCCCTATGACCCTTAAAATGCTGTCATTTCATTGCTTACATGTGAACTGTCCAATGTGTGAAAAAAACATAAGCAACAAGTTACCATAAACGTTAAAACTCTTTAAGAAAAATTAGGATCTTGAATTCAAAGGAGCACATTTTTATTATTTGGGCAATATTTGTGTTCTGGGAAGATAAATCTGTTCATTTGTTAGTCCCTTGCCTCATGGATTTTTTTACTGTCTGTTCTCTCTAATAGGAGATAGAATTTCTCTACAGATGTATTTTCAAAGCCAACTGTAGAAGGTAGTCTATTATATACCAGGCATCAGGGAAAGAGTGCAGGAATAACCTGATTTAAATCCTTTTGTACACAGGACTTAGCTATATGTTATAGGAAGATAGGTGATTTGTTGATATATTTGATACCAATAACTGTAGGTAAGAGATCAATCTCTCTGTCATGGATGGGTGATCAATCTCTTTTTGGAAATAATTTAGGTAAGTTAAAAGATATGTAAAAGGATCTCTCTGGTGTCTACTTTGCTGCTGCTAAGTCACTTCAGTCGTTTCCGACTCTGTGTGACCCCATAGATGGCAGCCCACCAGGCTCCCCCATCCCTGGGATTCTCCAGGCAAGAAAACTGGAGTGGGTTGCTATTTCCTTCTCCAATGGATGAAAGTGAAAAGTGAAAGGTAAGTCGCTCAGTCATGTCCGACTCTTAGCGACCCCATGGACTGCAGCCTACCAGGCTCCTCAGTCCACGGGATTTTCCAGGCAAGAGTACTGGAGTGGGGTGCCATTGCCTTCTCCGGGTGTCTACTTTACCTAGTGACAAATCATAGGTGGAAATTACTTCAAGAACGTCCCTCACAAAACTGTCTTTCCAAAATAACTATTACCCCTATCTTTACATTTAATAGTAATTTAACAAAGTTATATTTAGTGATGTTTTGAGAGGGGAAAAAAAAACAGAAAAGTCTTCAAAAATTTATGCCAGAATATTCTCAAATTTTGAGTTAATAATATGGTCCTTTCATTGAATTTTCTGCTGGACAAAAATCATAATTTAGACTATTAATGCTTACTTGAAATAGACATTCCAGATTATTTGCCATCCTTTCTACTACAAAAACTCAGTAGGTTATAAAATCTAGCACTGTGGATCAGCTAATACTTAGCTATAATATGTATCAAGAGCTATAATAATTTTTGCTCTTTCCTAAATCTTTATATAAGATGCAATGTGCTTTCAGCTAAATATTTGTTTCTACATACTTCTATACTTCTAATTATTAACTTGTTTGGGGGCTCTGACTTCTTGTGTTTTAAAATATATCACTTCCTTCTTTGACAGAATCTTTATGCTGCCCTTAATGGAAAGAATTTTTTTGTTGTTAATTCCTGCCTAAATATTTACCTCAAGAAAGCAAACAGAGTCAGAAAGATCCAATTTCTTAGGATCTTTGATTTATAAAAACTGAAAATGAAGCTTTAATTGTATGCATTCCAAGAAACGCTGACAGGGGCATGTTTTTGTCAAAGTTTAAAAGTTTCTCCTTCTAACTTTATCACCCTATCCTCAGCTCAAAAGCTGTCCCTGCTCCCTCCACTCTGGCCACAATCAGCTTGTTCTCCGTATCTAATAAGTCTGTTTTGGTTTTGTTTTGTTTGTTTATTTGGTTTGTTAGGAGATAGACAAAGTGAAGGGGATGCAGAGGTATAAAATTCCAACTGTAAAATATGTAAGTCATGGGGATGAAATTCACAGCACAAGAAATATCAATACTATTGAATAACTCTGTATGGTGACAGATGGAAATGAGGCTTAGCACGGCAATCATTTTGCAGTGGATAAGAATATTGAATCACTATGTTATACACCTGAGACTAATGTAATAAATGTCGATTATAATCAACAAAACATAAAGTGAGCTGATTTTATAGTATTTAAATAATAGATCAACAAAGCTACTTTAAAAACAAATCAAAACAAAACAAAACCAAACAAACAAAAAGGAACAAAAATGAAGTTGAACATGGAATGAATTTTGAGTTTGGGATCAGCAGATACAAACTATTTTGCATAGAATAGATAAATAACAAAGTCCTACTGTATAGCACAGGGAAGTAAATTCAATACTCTGTGATAAACTATAATGGAAAAGAATATGAAAAAGACTCTGTGTCTAGGTAGAACTGAATCACTTTGGTGTACAGCAGAAATGAACACAACATTGTAAATCAACTATATTTCAATAAAATGAATTTTTTTTTAAAGTTACCTCACTACAGAATTGGTGGAGAAGAAAGCTGGGGATTAAATTTCAGCCTGCTGAAGTAACTCTCAACTGCACACAAAAAAAGCAGTTTCTTGTTACTACCCTTGAAGGGTGGTGCACTTGTGTTGCCCCTTCTTAGCATTCGTACTTTAAGGCTTTAATGAGTAACTAGTGTTTGGGATAGAGCAGTTTAATTTGTGTGTATTTGAAGAACATGGGCAGATTGTTTGAGAGCATACTTCGCTCTCCAAGTATGTAAATACAGCCTGTTTCTTTAAATCTGTTACCTCATTTATTTACATTAGAACAGAAAGCACTGCCAGAAGCAACAGCTGATGACAGTCATACAATTTTCCACAAAGACAACAATTAAACAGCTTTGTGTTCTTTTAATAAGCAGATGACTTTTCTGAGAGAAGGCTTCAAACTTAAGATCGCTGAGTTCCCACAGCCAGGAACCCCTCAGGTTTGGCAGAAATCACTATGACTTTAAGGAAAAACACCCTTTGGCCCCCAGTCCTGCCAGCCTGCCTGTGTTAGCCTATCTTTCTCCCTGGCCACCCTCCCCCTGCCTCTCTCACAAAACACTTTGGAAAGAAAACAAAAGGGAGCTTCTACCTGGAACATGTCTGATGCTTAAATGTCCAATGAATCCGCAAAATATTTTTGAAACCTATTTTTAAAGAGTTGAAGTGAAGATGGGAAAAGTGGTCAAGCCTCCCTCCTGTCCCCCACCGCCCCCCACCACACACATCATGAGGCCCCTTAGTGTAGAGAACACCATCTTTACATCACCCTCCGCATTCTGCCTCCTAAAAGTTTCAGGAAGCACCATCTGGAAGGCAGAGAGATCAAGCCAGTTAATCCTAAAGGAAATCAACCCTGAATATTCATTGGAAGAACTGAAGCTGAAGCTCCAATATTTTGGCCACCTGATGGGAAGAGCAGACTCATTGGAAAAGACCCTGATGCTGGGAAAGACTGAAGGTAAATGGAGAAGAGGGCAACAGAGGAAGAGATGGTTAGAGAGCATCACCAACTCAATGGACATAAATCTGAGCAAACCCCAGGAGATCGTGAAGGACAGGGAAGTCTGGCAGGATACAGTCCATGGGGTCGCAAAGAGTGGGACATGACTTAGGGACTGAACAACAGCAGCAGCAACCTGGAAGGCAGGGGCTAGGCATAATTGATTTTTCCAAGTCACTTCTTCAGCCTGAGGGGCAAGAGAAGTTGTCCATGCTCCCTTAGGCCAAGCCTGGACTGGTCAGAGCTGACCTCTATGGGTCTACTTGTACCCTTCTTCCCCCAGTCTGTCCAAAGTCCCACATTATGGTCCTTATTTTCATTGGGAGTTCATCTGCCATGAGACTGAGCTTCACATCCACTCACAAAAATGCCAATTAAAGAAATTAATGCAATAGTTTTTCTTTTCAAGACAGAGCTTTGGGAATCAATCAAGGGAACAACTTTCTGCTACAAAGTGTCCCTATCAAACTACAGATTGAGTATATAAAGGGGCTGATAGAAAGACAGCCAAGTTCAATCCTCCTGTTCCTGAAAACATTGAAAGTTCAGATTTCCTTCTGGTCCATCCACATCTAAACTTTACCTATTTCATCCCAGGCCAACCAGTTCCTAGAGAAAGGCACATCTCGAACACATAGCTCAGGCCTATGGGTTTTCTAAACAGACACACCTGATGAACACAACTTTTAAAATCTTTTTTAGGGACTTGCCTGACAGTCCAGTGGTTAAGACTCTGTTCTCCCAGTGCAAGGGGCCTAAGTTCAATCACTGGTTAGGGAACTAAGAACCTGGAAGCATCAACTAAGACCCAACGCAGTCAAATATATAAATAAGTATTTAGAAAATCACTTTTATTTGAGAGCAAGTCCTCCCAGACATTATGAGATTTGAGTGACAGGCTCATGATGCCCCTTCCCTCTCCCCTCCTCTCTCCCTCCCCACCAGTCAGGGTCCGATGGGAGGAGATGGATGATCAATATATAAAACACAAATAAAAAGATAATGATTAATGACGATGAGGGCCATGAGGTGCCCTCCAGGTCTCCGGTGCTGTGAGAGGGGGCCGATTAGATCAGGTTTCAGAGCAGGCCTCTCTGGGGATAAAAAGGGATTGATTGGTTTGGAAAACGGATGGAGGGGAGGGGACTCAGGAGAACAGTTGAGGCAGAGAGGACCGCAACTAGAGGCCAAGGCAGGACACTCATGAGGCCTCGATGACTCAAAGGGACAGAATGTGATGAAGCAGAATAAGGGAGCAAGAGTGACCAGAGGAGGCCCAGGAGTCTGCAAAGGGCCTGAGAGCCGTTAAGCAATTGGGATGTTAATCTAAATCATCAGGAAGCTCCTGAATGTTTAGAAGTCTGTAATATGTGATCAGTACGAGTTTGAAAGGGAAAGAGAGAGAAGAGTGAGAAAAAAATTATTAATAATTTGGCAGATGGTACAGTTTATCTATACTCCAAACCTGGGCAAAATTCATACCCTTCCTTTTGCAGAATACACGTTTTGTACCCACTATGGACTGACTGTGTCTCCCTCTGTCTCCACCCAAATTCTCATCCTGAAGCCCTAATCCCTAATGTGATATTATTTGCAGATGGGACTTTTGAGAAATAGGTTTAGATGCAGGAATGAGGCGGGGTCCTTAAAAAGGAGCTTAGAACCTTATAAGAAGAGACACCAAATACCTTGGTCTGTCCCTCTGTGTGTGTCTCAGATTGAGGACACAGCAAGAAGGTGTCCATCTGCAAGCCAGGAAGACCTCACCAGCACCTGACCATCCTATATCCTGATCTCGGACTTCTAGCCTCCAAAATTGTGAGAAAATAAATGTCTGTTCTTGAAGGCACCCAGTCTATGGTATTTTGTCATGGCAGCCCAAGCAGACAAACACAGCAATGCTTTGAATTCCCATATAGCTTACTTTTTGAAAATATAAATTATAATGCTTACTTTTGAAGTACCACACCCATGGCTGTGGACTGCCTGAAATCTGACCCCTGGGAGCCAGCTCAAGTAGGTACCGTATCTCAAATTCAAGCCAGAAGTGGTCCAAGGTCAAGATGGGAAAGCTGCCTAAAGCATGCCTGTGGAATCTTCCAGAACCTTCGTGCCACAAGCCAGCTACAAGTAGAGGAGCCCATTTCTTCCCCAAAACACATGTCTCCTCATTAGTTATACTCTCCCTGTGGATCAGTGCTGACCCCTGTCCTTCCTGCAGCCTCTGTCTGGGTTGAAGAAAGGTTTAGCTGGAGACTTTCTGTGTATCATGGAGGCCACTCGATACCATGTTAGGGCTTCTCCTCTGTTCACTAAAAAGCTCAATACCGGTTAATCCACCAGGAAGGATTAAAGAAGGGGGAAAAAAAAATCCATGAGATCATGCTGGAAGACTAGAGAGGGAAGAATGTTAACAGGAGAAGAGAGCTATAAAACACAAAGCCATGTTTTCCCTAAGAGCTCAAGCAGATAGTCTCCATGCTTGCTTAGGTCTCTGAAGAGAGGGGAAAGCATTCTTTGCTTTGCAGCGCAGGAGTTTAACTAATGAAGCACTGCTAAACAAACAAACAGAGGAAAGCCCAGGCAAGTTATTCATTAAACAAGCCCACTGTACAAAAGGAAAACTGTTGCTTAATGATCCACCTCCCCTGAGGACCAGCATTTATCTTAGACCCCAAATTAAACACATCACAACTTCACGGCAAAAGTATGTTTCCCAGAGGGATTTAAGTAGAGTCCAATTAAATAAATCTCTAGAAATATCAAGAGCAGGCCTCAAGAGAGAACATATTTCTACTGTGAAACATTCCCATTGGAAATCATGTTCGTAAAAGGTCATCTCCAAACATCCATGACAAGAGGAGGGGAAGAAAGGCAGGAAGTGAGACAGGGTCATGTGAGTGAAGGGTGGGTTCCATCCTTACTATCACGTAGGGAAGCGCTGGGCAAAGAGTGCTGTGAGCATCTCCGCTAGCTGTGGGTGACACTCCCACGTCCAAACAAATAGCTTTTACAAGGATGTGTTTTCATATGATCTGAGGGTCAAAGGGCTGTGGCTTAGGGAATTCAGGAAGTGGCAGGGGAAAGGATCAAGTGTCAACATCAAACCATGAGTTGTTTTACTGAACCAGTGTTTTCAGTTCACAAAAGGCATAGCAACAACTTCCTCAAGCCACTGAGCTGAATTCTATATTTGGCAAGAATACTAAGCAAGTCTGAGCATTAAGGATAAACTGCCAGAAAGAGCAGGCATGAGCTCTCTTGGCTCAAGGATTCACTGAGTCAGCTGTGCCCAGTGGTCCGAGCCCCACATGAGGGCTGAACTTGGAAAGATCAGCCTAGTGCCAGGTGAGGGGCCTTTGTGTGCCGAGAGATACATGAGTTTGCACCAGGTCAAAAGCTGGTGTGTCCCCATGTCATGGATCACCTTCTGGGATGAAAGGGAAGAAAAAATAAACCAGGAAGCCAGTACATCTCTGGCAGGGAGGACTGGGATCATATATTTTCAGTGTAGACTTGAGGTTCAGTGGAAGGTCAGCCAAGGTTGGTTCAGCCTGGGATGGGTGGAAAGGAGAGGTGACTTGAGAGGCACCCCACAGCTGGCACCCTCAGGTTGCCCAGCGCCCTCCCTTGAAGCCAGGCCTAACATTGCTCAGGGATCAGAAGTCCTGACAGCAGGGACTTGGAACACTGCCCCTCTCTCCATGCTGCATTCATACTGGGTGCTAGCTCTGTGACCCCTCTTGCTGCTTCTAGAAAACCAGGGGTTTGGATCGTCTGTAAGTTTCTCCCCAAAATTTCGGCATTCTATAATTTCAGCACAGTGTGGACAAACTGGACATCAATGAACAACCAAGAGAGACATTATCACGGGATTTGTGAACCCTAGATGACCTGCTTCCCACCTCAGGGCCTCTGCACGTGCTGTTCCCTCTTCCTGGAACTCCCTTCCCCTAGGTCCTCGTGTAGGTGATTCATACCTCAGATCAAACAGGATCCCATCATAAAGGTCTTCCTTTTATTTACAGCAACTCTCCCACAGATCTCTTTCACTACGCTGTGAAGTTTTAAAGTTTCATAGTCTTCACGGAGAAGACAATGGCACCCCACTCCAGTACTCTTGCCTGGAAAATCCCATGGACGGAGGAGCCTGGTAGGTTGCAGTCCATGGGGTCGCTGGGAGTCGGACACGACTGAGCAACTTCACTTTCACTTTTCACTTTCATGCACTGGAGAAGGAAATGGCAACCCACTCCAGTGTTCTTGCCTGGAGAATCACAGGGACGGGGGAGCCTGGTGGGCTGCCATCTATGGGGTTGCCCAGAGTCGGACACGACTGAAGCGACTTAGCAGCAGCAGCAGCAGTCTTCACTGATCGCTTATCTGAAATCACTTGTTAATTTCTTCCCTTGTTTTTGTTATTATTAAAGTGTGGATCCCAACAAAGCTGAGCTGTTGTGCATCTTAGAGGAAACACAACATCACTGCCCTGTGGCTCAGGCGGCCTCTGCACTTTCCAACAGCATGATCTCAGCAAAGTTCCTTAGCCTCCTTGGACCCAAGCTTCCTCATTTGCAAAACAGGGCTAATAATAGTTCCAGTAGGCAACAATAGAGTCACTTCAAGGATTTAATGAACTAATACTGGGAGTTATTCATAGAAATTGGAAGTATGCACTGTTTAGCACTGAGAGCCATACCTGATTTATTATAGTAGGTGCTCATTAAATGTTTCTAGAGTTTAAAGAAGACACACATTAGTTGTCATAGGAAATGTCACTGAGGGTGGAAGAATAACTTGTTTGAAGTCAGTAGACCTGAATTCCAATCCCATCTCTGTCAATTACTAGCTGGGTATCCTTATACTATAACTTCTATGAGTGTCAGTTACAGGTAAATAGCTATTCCTAACTTATATCTCAGACTTCCCAGGTGGCACAGTGATAAAGAATCTGACTGCAATGCAGGAGACATGAGTTTGATCCCTGGGTCAGGAAGATCCCTAGGAGAAGGAAATGGCAAACCACTTCAGTGTTCTTGCCTGAGAAATCCCATGGACAGAGAAGCCTGATGGGCTACAGCTCATGGGACCACAAAAAGTCAGACAGGACTTGGTGACTGAACAGCAACAAAACTTATAGCTTCCTTGTAAAGAATAGAAACATTGACTATGAATGACAGAATTTCTTGACATGTTGATTACAAACAATAAACAGTATGGTTACATATTTATTAAAAATGTTTCTAGATTATATGAGCTTTGGAATGAGAGGAGAAAGATCCAGTTCATTGTAAAGATGTACTATATGTTGCTCAGCATAAAGCTAGGAATTTAAAAGATTAAAATGTTTTTAAAAATATATAGTCTCTGAAGATAAATCAAATGAGAGAAAGAATGAGATGAAGGAAAAATTGAGGAAATTTAGCAAAAGGCCTGGGCAGAAGAAACGTTTTAAGACTCCTCAAATACCCTGTGATAAACCACATTGGAAAAGAACATGAAAAAGAAGGTGTGTCTGTCTAGATATGACTGACTCACTTTGCAATACAGCAGAAATCAACACAACATGGTAAATCAGCTATACTTGAATTAAAAAAAAAAAAAAACCTGAAATGATGCCATCCCATTGAGACTTGTATAGGACAGGTACAGGGCCAGCCAGGTGAATTTAGCGTAAGGACACAGAAATCCTATCCCTCTCCCAGACTGGGAAGGAGGGCTGGAAAGGCTCATGGGGAAGAAGTAGCCTGTAGGCGGGACAGACAGCCATGCCTGAGGATGACTGGGGTCAAAGACAAATCATTCCCAGTGGCCTTTAACATTTTCTCCTCTCTCCATGCCTCCTTCTCGCTGCTGCAGCTGCAGCTAAATTGCTTCAGTCGTGTCTGACTCCGTGCGACCCCAGAGATGGCAGCCCACCAGGCTCCCCCGTCCTTGGGATTCTCCAGGCAAGAACACTGGAGTGGGTTGCCATTTCCTTCTCCAATGCATGAAAGTGAAAAGTGAAAGTGAAGTCGCTCAGTCGTGTCCAACTCTTAGCGACCCTGTGGACTGCAGCCTACCAGGCTCCTCCATCCATAGGATTTTCCAGTCAAGAGTACTGGAGTGGGGTGCCATCGCCTTCTCCACGCGTCCTTCTTGGAGGTTCTATATAAGCAATGAATGAATAGAAACAGCCATGAACAAGTAGAAGCTTACTTAGGAGGGAGCACTCAGCTTGTGGGATGTCAGGGAACAGGGGGAGAGACCCCCACAGTCCATTTACACACTCATTTATTAAGTATGAACATGTGGGCTGCGGGCGACAGTACTGAAATCTAGTTGGGCCCCCTCCCAGCTAACTGGCTTGCCCAATGAGACAAGCTGAGTTAACAGACAGATGAGTCACACAGTGTGAATTTACCAGCCCCAGGGCCATTTCTTCTGCCTCCTGTTGAAGGGACAGAAGCTGGAAGTAAAATCAGCAATTCTCGGTTCCTCCCATCCCTCCCTCTCAACCTTGCACCTTTGAGCAAATTACTTAACTCAGCAGCCATTTTAAAATATAATCATCTCCTAAGAGCTTTTTCTTCAAACATAGGAGTTCCCTCTTCTTTAAAAAAGACTGTTCCAGCCCTGGTTCTCTCACAGGGGTCACATTACTGGTGTTCTTGAAAGACAGAAACAAAGGCCTCAGAGACACTGGTCTTCTGGAAGGTGAGGATCTCAGAGACACAGAGTGAGCAGAGAACGCCCAGTTTTCTGTGTCTTTTTGGTTGGTTCTCACAAACTCTTTCTAACCTTCCTAGAAACTGGTAGTTAGCTCCCACAGTTACTGAGAGTGGCAGTTACCTAACTCTCTGCAACCTCAAAGCCGAAGAGTTCTAAAGAGCAAGCCTGGCATAGTGGTAGTATGCAGAGTGCCCAGAGCTGGCCCAAGTAGGTAGAAATCAAGTCACTGTGGGCATTTCAAGAGACTTCTTTTCCAATTCTGGAAGAGTCTTTGTTTCATTCCTTGTTTTCACTGGTAAAGGAATCTCCCCTTGCAGTAACTACATAGCTTAAGTTTGTCTTTTCTTAGAAATGAGCCTTCTAGGGCAGCCCCAAGATGCCCTTGTAGGAGTCCACTTTCTAGGAGCTGGTGACCTAAGAGGGCCTTCAGGAAGAGAGCCAGGCCTCAGCGGTAACAGAAGGGTGACAGTTAGCAGGACCACAGGGAAGACAGAGTGTCTATTTTAAGAAGGAAGGCGAAACCAAACTGAAAAAGAAAACACGTGGAATGATGGTTTAAAAATCCAAACCAAAGCCCCCAAAGAAAAGATCTGAATGCAGCATTTAGGAGATGTCAATAGGACACATATGACAAAAGTGAGATTCAAAACATTGCTGCTGCTGCTGGGTCACTCAGTTGTGTCCAGCTCTTTTGCGATCCCCATGGACTATTTAGCCCACCAGGCTCCTCTGTCCATGGGATTCTCTAGGCAAGAATACTGGCAACCCATTTCCTTCTCCAGGGGATCTTCCCGACCCAGGCATCAAACCCGAGTCTCCTGTGTGGGCAGGTGGATTCTTTGCTACTGAGCCTGGGAAGCCCCAGACATTGCAAACTACTTAAAAACCAACCAACAAACAAAAATTACTACAAAACACACTTACCTATGTTATCACCCTACAACAGTTTCCGGTAAGGAACTTAATCCCAACACCAATATTTAAAAATCTCTGGTATCAAAGTGATAAAAATGTAATATATATGTCATCACCCTTTATGTGGTATTGTTGGACATGAAGAAGCAGAGGGACCCCAAGAGTTGCAGGCTGGAAGGTTCTGGGCATGGTGGTGTCAGAGGCTACCCTGTCTCAGGGCCAAGTCTCGTGGTCAACAGCAGTTGCCAGAAGACTGAGTCATTTCACAAGTCTAGAGCATAACTGGCCATTGTCACCTGAGATGTGGGGTTAGAGAAACAAGCAAGTTAAGCTACAGTACTCTGTTTTCCTGGACACTATACCCCTAAAACATACATCTCAATGGAAAGCAGTCTATTCTTATAAAACCACACTGTTAGGGGCAGCCTGTAACTGCCCCTAACAACACAGAATCAATACAGACTCCACAAGTTAAGGGCATGGAACCCAACAAGACTGTCCCTTACTTCTGACGCCAGCCACAAGCCCAGGGGTTCCTAGGCCACCCGCACTTTTGACCAATCAGCTTAAAATTCTTGGCTTCCCACACCACTCCCCACTCAGGTTGGATAATTCACTAAATGGCTCACAGAATGCAGGAAAGAGCTTGATGGTTTTATTACAAAGGATACATATCAGGACCAGCCAAGTGAAGAGATAGACAAAGCAAGAGCTGAGAGGGTCCTAAACAAGGACCTTCAGTGTCCCATGGACTCATCAGCCTTCCACTGTGTTCATGAATCAGAAAGCTGAATGCAGCTCTGGAGTTGAGTTTTCATTAGGGCTTCGCTACTAGGCCCCACTGAGTGAACCAGTCACGTGACTGAATTCAATCTCCAGCCTTCTACTTCTTCCTAAGTGGAGCTCAAACTACACAGAGAGTCCCTTCCCTATAATCACATTGCTTTACATCGGCTTTGCAGTAAGAATTTGACTTTCTGCTGTGTGACTTTGGCAATTTACCTAACCTCTCTGAGCCTCAGTTTCCTCGTCTAAAAAGTAGAGATAGTCTCTTTACCACAAATGTGATGGCTAGTGGAAATTTTGGCTGAAAGTACCAATATGTTGCTCTTAAGTCTGCACAAAAAAAAAAAAAAAAAAAAGTAGAGATAATAATACTGTTATCACTACATAGAGATCAGCACTATTCCATAGAAGTATGATGCCAGTTACTATGTAGCAAATCTTTTTTCTCATAGCTGCAGTTTAAAAAAGGAAAAAGAAATTGGTAGAATTAACATTAGTTGTATATTTTACTTAGCTCAACATGTCCAAAATAGTATCATTCCAATGTGTAATCTAATGATTACAATGATCAATCTAATGAAAACAATGATCAACGCAATATCTTAAATGCTTTTTACGAAAAGTCTTTGAAATCCAGCATGTATCTTACACACACAGCACACCTCAGTTTGGACCCATCTCATTTCAAGTCCCATGTGGCTCATGGCTATCATATTGAGACATGGCTGCAGATAGAGATGACTATTGCTGTCTTCATTGAATGAGTTAATGCTGAGTGTCCATTTCACAAATGTTAACTAAAATATGTGTGTGCACATACACACACACAGTGACAAAGGACTACACCCTAAGGTGGTCTAAGCCCTGTGTTAGGCAACTCCCACACAACATCAAATATCCTCCATCTTCCCCGGAAAAGAATAACTTTAGTTTGGAGGAGAGAGGCTCTTGGGTGAATCATTTACAGTATGTCCTTTTATTCCCAAACTCCATCTCCCCAGCCCACATTTGCCCTTGGCAAAATCAAGTAGCCATGGACAATAGCTTTTGATGAGAAAAGAAGCCCTGAAAGCAGCCAGATGGGAAGTCTCAAGAAACTCTGAATAGCTGGGAGGTGGGGAGGAAGAAAATTACAGTGGTGGGGTGGTGCTGTGGCTCATGAAGTCACTGAGTAGCCCCTCTGCTCCCCCTCAGGCCGTCTTCCAGAGTCACCGCTTAGACCTCAGCAAGTGTACTTGCCAATCACCCCACTCTTCGGTCCCTAGAAAACGCTCTGCATTGTAAATGCAAAAGAATGTCATGAGTAGGAGATTGATTTCAAGGCAATTATTTAGGCAGCTTTGTAGCATCTGATTTCTCAGGACCCAAAACATAATCAAAGTTTTTGTTTGTTTTTTTTTTAAGATGTAGATATTAATAAGAAAAGGACTTCCTAGGTGGTACTAATGGAATTCACCTGCCTATGAAGGAGATGCAAGAGACACCGTTCGATCGCTGGGTCCAGAAGATCCCCTGGAGTAGGAAATGGCAACCCACTTCAGAATTCATGCCTAGAGAATCCTATGGGCAGAGAAATCTGGTGGGCTACAGTCCACGGGGCCACAAAGAGTTGGACACCACTGAGTGACTGAGGACATACAACACATTATTAAGAAAGCCCTGTCTTTGAATAGTGGTACCCCACATTCAGCTTCTCCCAACCTTTATAACAAAGCTGCCCATCACCCTGGCATTCATCCAATTCAGTCAGTTCTCACTGGAGTGGGATAGAAGTTCCAAGCCACCCTTAAGGTAGGAATGAAGAGATTCACCTAATAAGGGCAGACAAATGCATTTTTACATAATATGCAAGATTAATTATAATAAACTCAATCCAATTCACATACTTTATCAAGAAAGACAAGCTAATTATCTGTCAGAGAATTAGCTCCTATTTAAAGGGCATTTTACCTTAATTTGGCAAATGAACTAATGGGAATTGTCTTTCCATTCTGATGTATTCTTTTGACTGTTTAAGCATTCAAATGATTTCCAAGCTGCACTAAAACCCTAGGGTTTTAAAAAAATAGGAGAAAGAGGCAGGGGCACAAACACTTAATAGCTTCTCACAAAATCTAACTCTTTCTGTTGTTATTTACAAGGATATTCCTTTCAAAATGCCTTATCAATAGCATCAAACTGCGATTTGATTCAGTGACTCAGATTTCTGAAACAAGGAGCTGGTGTTGGTCCTGCCAGATCATTCACGTCCACAATATTTTCTGGTTTTTAATAGTATTGACTGGGTGCCTCTACACTCCCTTACTCTGCCCACCAATGCAGAAATTGGAAATTTACAGTACATGCCTTAGGGCACGTGTGTGGCACACACAGAATTTGTGCAAAGACCTCGTGATAAAAGATAAAGACTTCCCTACAAACTAGTAACTTTAACAGGCAGTTGGAGCTTATTTTTGAAGAGACACGCAGGAATGAAAAAATGAAGGAGGATTAAAGGGAAAAAAGAAACCCAAGGTGACTGGCCCGGAGCTTCCATTCCTCAATGGAAAAGTGGAGAAACTCCCAAACAAGGGGTTCCCTCCAGAGAGTTCTCTTATAATATCAAAAAGTTGGGACTAATCTTAACTTCATGAGTAGGCAAACGAATGAAGTAAAAAGTGATACGACCATAAAATAAGACACGTTATAACATTCAAAGAGAACCTGTGATGATTATACAGGAAGTAAAAGCATAGGCAATATAAAGTGAAAATGAATTTCAGTTTCTGTATGAAAAACTCTGCAAAATATGCACATATATGGGTAAGGAATGCAGAGAATATGTAAAAGTGAAACTAGGCCAGTCCGGGGGATTAGCGTGTCATCTAATTTTTCTTTCTAAAATTTTCTTAATAGTCCAGCAGTGGGTATATAATTGAGTCTTTGCTAAGACTTAATTTTATAAGATTTCCTTACAGAGAAATAGTATATAATTTTCCAGAGTAGCACTGATTCAGAAAAAAGTCCTGATGTAGTTACCTATCCACCCCACTAGAAAGGCTGGGTTTTTCCAAACCTTTAAACATAAAAAAAAATTGCCAAGCATCAAAGAGCCATTTCTACTTACATTCAGTGGTGATATCAATTCATTTGACTAAATTTATTACTTATATATCCCTTGGAGATAGATATATGATGATGAGCTTTTATTAAAGATATATGGTATTATAATTATATACATTTGTAATAAATGTTAGCAACTATGTGTCTGGCATTGTTCATATATATATATATATATAATCTAATTTAACCTCAAAGAATCCCATGAGAAAATTGTCATTCCCCTCCCTAGTTTATGGAAAAGAAAACTGATGCACACCAAATTTATTTCACTCAACTTCATGCTGCTAATCAGTGGCAAAATTGAGATTCAAACTCAGCAGGCTGACTCTAGAATCTGTGCTGTTAACTTACTATTAATATATTCTCTCTGCTAGAAAAGATGCAAATTTCTAATAGGAAAGCTGAATACAAATGCAAATCAGCCAATCAATTCACTGAAAAGTCACTTAATCAGCTCCTTACAAAGGGGAAGGGAAGGAAAACAGGAAGCAACCTGGCCAAACACGTGAACCCACAGAATTTGCTTATTTAGTAACAACTCAAATGCAAACCAAAGCATTATACTCCCACTGGGGTTTAAAGGATTATTACTAAACTGAGAGTTAGGAAATATGGATTCTATGCCAGTGCTGCTACCAACTACTTACGTTCTCTTGGGTGAGTAATTAGTTTCCATATCTGTAAAATGGGACAGTGTAAAAAAATGTTCAATAATTCTGCCTGAATGAATACCACTTCAAGAACTTGGTTCCCAGGGGTCCACTCTGCTATCCTTCAAGGATGTTATTTATGCTTTTTCTGGGGTCTGTCCCTGTCACATTTTCAGGTTACCTGAGCTGTACTTATAAGCTTAAATTATAGAACGGAAGAAGAAAGATAAAGAAAGTAGAAGAGGAAAACAATAAATAGTAAATAGGTTGATAAGATTCTTATTCACTAATCTCAAGAGAATTGACTTCCCAGAGGTAATGATAACAACAAGAAAGTCTTTACACCCTTGAGGGGAGAAAATAACATAGGTAATATTATTATCCATATTAATAGAACAGATAATGAATATAAAACATAAATAATCAAATACTGTCAGGTCTTAGAGTCTTTGCGATATAGTCATATATACCTATCAAACATGCCTTCTTACTTACTATGTATAATTTCATACCTGTCTTCCTTCTTCCTTATCTACTCCCCACTCTAGAAAGTGAGTACATTCATATGGACAAAAGAAGGAAACTTCATCTTCAGATCCACAGGCTACTAGAAGAATGGACTCTAAACTTCTCTGTGTTGCGAATACACAGAGCAGAAGGTTCAGAACGCTGTGCCCAGCAGTCTCTACCAGGTACAGCTGAGTGACCTCGGACAAGTATCTGGACCTCTCTGAGTCTCAGTCACTCATATGTAGAATGCAGTGTTATCATGAGAAACAGCGTTCCCATGTCAGAGTCCACTAGATAGCAAACATTTCCTAAATGCTACAAATAATCATTGCAGTTTTCAAATATTTCTTTCATTGATTGGTGGCTGTAGTTAGAAACCTCTGCCATGACTAAAATTTGAAGTTTCCCAAAGCTGGGATATAATTCAGGATGAGGTCACTGAGCAGCCAGCTCCTCTCTGAGGACAGAGTCAGCCACTCTGAGCACTGGAATTTTCAGTTGAGGAAATACAAGAAAATGGTGGGGTGGGGCTGGGGGGCAGCAGATATTGTAACCAAGGACACTTCATAGATAAAGCACAGTTAAAGGGACCCTAAGGAATGAGATCTATAGCTCGCTTGCAAATAAACATGTGGCCAGCCTGGAAAGAACTGAGCCTTTGAGGTCCTTAGAGCTGGGTTTCAGTTCTCATTCTGAAACTCACTGGTTAATAATCGCGGCAGGGGAGGGTATTGAATCTCCTCCTCTGATTCTCCCTCTGTAAAACTAGGAATCTAAAACCTCTCTCAGGAAGCTGTGCTGGGAACTAACTAAGATGCTGATGTGATATCCCGATGCCCAGCACATAGAAAGCTTTCACTTTTTTTTTTCTCCCCGCAAACTATCTGGAAAATAATTTTCTAATTTCAGGGATGACAGGATGGTCAGTTATATGTGATTAAACAGTGTTCCACTGTCAGAGTAAAATATCACTCCATGAGAATCATCAGACCATTCTTATAGATCTTACCATAAAAAATATGTTTTTTAATAAGAAATACAAGGCCCAGGAAGATGTCCTGGATCCCTTCAAGGAAGCCCCTCTGAGAAGTCTGTCTTGTCTTATTATTTTAAGAGGGACACAGACATGTTGTCATAACTAATGACAGTAATTCACGGCCTTGGAAACTGGAACCCAGGACTCCAGTCGAGGAGCCTGACAATCTGGTTTCTGACTCGGACAGCACCCTCTGCCCTCACACCGGTCTCTTTCCTCTGCACCCCTGCCCCTCCTTCCTTTCCTCCCAATCTACTTTTTCTTCCCTGTCTGCCAGGAGCAACAGCTGGTGATATTTAGCCCAGTGGTAGCAAACCCCAGGGCCAGAGTACAAAGAATGTGGGATTATTTCTCCCATAGAATAAGCACCGAGTACTAAAGAACTGGACAGTAATGTTCTGCCTAAAGTGGTGACCACCACCTTAGCCAGGGACGCAAAGTAAGCTCACATGAGCTCACATCATAAGGGGAAAAGCTTACACTCCTCAAAGGGAGGATGGCCTGACAGTGCCCCCTGCATCGGGCAGCTCCGTCTATTTACTTAATTGAGAATTGGGCAACAGATGCCTGATGGGAGTCCACTGGGAAGTAGAAAGGCCAAACCACACCCTTTGTTGAAGAACTCTGAGAGAGTTTAGCTTGATTTCGATGTCCGTGAAATTCCAGTCTTGGGGAGGGGTGGTAAAAGAAAGATAAGTAGACTTCTATCACAAATAAAACATCATGACAATATGGATAATTTGATGAATCTGCAATCCTTTTCTTTATGTTAGTGATCTAGAGGCAGAGCATGGGATAGCAGACTTTATCTTATATGAAAATACCAGGCTGCACAGCTCATTTCTGTATCCAAAAGCATAGGCTCAAGCTTGTTTTCGCTTTAAGTTACATAAAATATGGGTCTTGTTGGGGTGGGGACTGGAAAAAAAAAAATATATATATATATACACACACACATATATATATATACACACACATATATATAATGTATTTATAAATATACCTATATTTACATAAATATAGATATATTTCCCAACTTTAAGTAATAATAGATTATACAGATATAAGCTGAAAAAAAAAAAGATGCTGAGACTTTCCTCCTCACTTATGCATAAAAGCATCCAGAATCAAGGACTTCATAATTAGAAAGGATACTACATCAACATGAATATAAAATGTATATTGAAGTACTCTACAATAAAATTCAGACTGTGGTTCACACTCCCACTTTTTTCTTCCCTCCCATTTTTCTAATTAGTAAGGTTACAGTACATGGATCTGTAGCCACAGAAAATCTGTACAAGAGGGACCCACACAGTTTAGGGGAAATAGCACAGGCTTCAGAATGATAAATGCTTGTGTTTTTATTGAAGCCCTGTCCCTTAGAGTGGGCTTCCCTGATAACTCAGTTGGTCCCTTAGAGTAATTTTTAATTGTACTTGAAAACTCTTTTTTTCCTAAGCAGGCCAAAACCTTGTCTCTGAAATACCATTTACAATGTTTGTTTGCTTTGCATGCCCTCTTTTCATAGAGAGCTTGCAGGAAAAAATAAACGCAGGTCTTATTCCTATCAGCAACATGTCCCAAATTAGTGAGGTTCAAATGACACAGTTCCACTCCAATGCACAGAGGAAGCCTGTCAGCCCTGAGCTTCTTGAGACAGAGTATGTGCATTTCCTTTTTTGATAAAAAACCCCAAAATTTTTTTTTAAAAAAGTAAATTTTTGGATCAAGACTTTGGAAAGAAATTGTGTTGGCCCAAGGAGATGTGCTTAGAAAAGGCCAGACTCTATCTTGAAAGGGAAAAATAAAGGAGAAAAAAGCCAAAGGTCACACAAACATGGATTTCCTAGGAGAATGATATTTTCTCCAGATAAACTGTTCCCTAAACAAGATTTTGTTGCAGAAGAGAATGAAGAATCCACACAGGTACATGAGCTGCAAAGTGGAATGGATTTGGAATATTAGCCTGGTCCACATATGCTCTCATTTTAACATTCAAATTATCCTAGTTATGATGGCAGATGCCTTAGCCTAAAGACCAGTGCTGAGCCGTAGAAGGCATTCAATGATACCTGATGAACAATCACTTTGCTGTATAGCAGTAATTAATGCAACACTGTATTGTAAATCAACTATACTTCAATGAAAAAAAAAACAAAAAAGAAAAATTTAAAAAGTGAATGAATCTCCCATACCCACAAGGGTTTAACATCCATGGAAACCAACCAATCCATAAGTCCTTAGACATCTAGGTTCAGGGATGCATTTTGATAATTGTTTTCCAGCTCTTCCTGAAATCATTAAATTCCCTAGAAGATGGGATCAAATAATCATTAATATTGTTCCATATTTCTAAGACCCAGGTAAATATCAGGGCTATGAGCTTGCTGGTTTCAAAATATCTTAGACTTAAGTCCTTATACTTCCGGACTGAAATCCCAAAATTCAAGAACAAAGGTAAAAATACTCAAAATGATTGATCGTTGTTGCTGTTCATTCACTAAGTCATGTCCAAATCTGTGACCCCATGGACTGCAGCACACCAGGCTTCCCCATCCTTCACTATCTCCCTGAGTTTGCTCAAACTCATGTCCACTGAGTCAATGATGCCATCCAACCATCTCATCCTTGATTAAATATATTATTTTAGGGACTTCCCTGGCAGTCCAGTGGTTAATACTTTGCCTTCCAATGCAGGGTACCTGGGTTTGATTTCTGGTGGAGGAGCTAAGACCCCACAGACCTTGAGGCCAAAAAAATAAAACGTAGAAAATGAACTTATGGTTGCCAAGGGGAAGGGATAATTAAGGACTTTAGGAAGGTCATGTACACATTGCTGTATTTAAAATGAAAAATCAACAAGGACCTATTGTATAGCAGGTGGAACGCTGCTCAATGTTATGTGCCAGCCTGGATGGGAGGGGAGTTTGGGGGAGAATGGATACATATATATGTAAGGCTGAGTCCCTTCACTGTTCACCTGAAACTATCACAGCATTGTTAATTGGCTAAATTGGCTATACCCCAATACAGAATAAAAAATTTAAAGTTTGGTTGGGGGGGGGAACATAGTGAACTTAACAGGATGGATGGATTTAAAAAAAATTAGAAGCAATATTTAACAAATTCAACAAAGATTTTAAAACATACATCTTTAAAATTATGTATGCATTATTTTATATTTGCATGCAATATAGTAGATACTGTTATCATTAGATTATAGTACACACCTACACACACAGACACACACAATCAACCTATCGACCTGGAAAGACCTATTTTTGCACTAAGGCTCTGAAATTAATCATGCATGTGACCTTGGACGAGCAATAAACCTCTCTAGGCCCCAGTTCCGTAACTGCATAATAAGAAGACTGGACGAGATCGATGGTGTCCCAGTTCACTGTGTGTTTGAATCACCTGGGAGCTTTTAAAAGTCCTGATACTTCAGCTGGACCCCAGACCAATTTAATCAGAATCACTGGGGGTGGGAACAGAGCATCCTAGGCCTTAAGTTGCCTCAAATGATTTCAAGGTGCAGCCTGCAGTGAAGGTTCCTGGACTAGTGACCTCTAAGCCTCCTTCCTCCTCTATAACCTGGGAGTCTCAAGTTCAGAAGAGGTGAGATGACTTCTCCTGGCCTTCTCCTGGGATGAGAACTGCTGCCCATCTTGTGTCCTGTAGCTGTTTGAACCAAACTGCTTCAGAACTGCAAACCAACACATTCCTATGCCCAAACTAGCGCTCCCCAGGGATGCTGGGCCAGGCAGAGTCTGGTTGGTGCTAACACTAGAAATAAAGGAAGCAGGCCCAGCTCCTGGTCAGAGGTTAATGCCAGCTCCTGAGAGCAGGAACACCACAAGGCTATGTCTAGAGAATGTTTCGGTTCTGTAATTTTGCCAGATCTCCCTTCCTCTACCCTGCTTTTTCTCATCTAAAAGGAGTTTCTTGAACTCGTCCTTCACAAGCCAGATGGTAAACTTAACTGATCTGAATGGGTGAGGACAGTGGTTCCTACTTAACATGCTCTCTAGGGCTGTGCTTAGAAAAGGGACACCCCTTCTTCCCATCCCGCTGCCCCCTCACCCAGTCTCATGGATGAGATTCTGAAAGGACGTGGGGGTAGTGGGGCAGAGCCCAGGGCCCTGATTTATTGACAGCTATCTATGTGCCAGACACTCTATTTACATTGTCTTTCATCCTTGATATTGGAATTATCCCTGTCTTACAGTGAAGAGAAACGGGCTTGGAGTGGTAACCTGAGTTGCCTAAGGACAACTTCAGTTGGTCAGTGGCAAAGTCCCGATTGGAGCTCAGGTGAAAGTGAGCTAAACTCTGCTGAACACACAGTGAACAGACTTTTCACTCACATTTTAATTAGGAAGCAGCACAGTACATCCAAAAGCTTAAGGAAGATACAGTCAACTCTGAACCAGCTCGGAGGAAGGTTCAAGACTCACTGAAAGAAATGAGCAGGCCTTTCCATGAATTCCCTCCTTTTCCCTGGCCTTCAATCTCATCAAAACGCAAAGCTTCAAGAACTTTTCAAAATGAAGCATACTCCCCACTCCTTCCACCTCCCCTTTTAAAGTCAGACTACAATCCTTATTCCAAAAATAAATCAGCCTGATGAGAGGCCAGAAAAAGCAAAGCTTAATAGTTTTATACTTTCATTATTTAGTTAAGGGACATTCGTTGAACAGATTTATCATCACATTTTTACAAATTCCCCACTGAATAAATAATTCTAGGATATGCCGAAATTACTCTGGCCTTCTGACCCAACATGTCTTTGTAATTACTTGGCACTCCAACTGTATGCTACTTAAATTAGGTAACAGTCATCAAGTTATTTTTAGGCCATAGCAACACACACACACACACACACACACACACACACGGCTGTACCTAACTTGTTATTTGCACTCCTTTGGAAGAGAGGCCAAAACTGCAGTTTTACTGACACCATCATTTCTGTTCAACCAACAGTAATACTACTGGGCTACATGGAGGGAGAGTTCACTCTGTATGAGGAACTGTTCTAGACACTTTGTACACATTAATTCATTTACTACCTAAACTACCACCAGGAGAGTGCTGCTACTACATCCTTTTTGTAAACAAGGGAAATAAGGAAGTAAGGGAAGTAGCCATTGGCCAAGGGCACATAGCTAGCAAGGCATGAGCCAAGACGCTCAGACAGGCTGGCCCCCTGCTCCTGCCTGAATCTCTCCGCCATTTGCTACACGGCTAATATTCAGTATGTCTGGATGTTAAACAGAAGCTCAGAATCACAACACTAAACATGTGAAAATAGATTATGCCTTTGTTTCACATATCTTAAAAAAAAAAATCCTAACATCCCTGACGGACAAGAGGAAGACTTTTGTTTCTCCCACAAAACAATGCAGAAGATAAAACATACTTCCTCGGGGTCTCCGATGTCTAAGCACAGCCCTTCACTTTGTCATCAGACTCAGTACTGTCTACAAGTGTTGACTTCAGAGCCTTTTGTGACTATGGGAAGATGTGCCATCTATGTGGCTCACTTCAGGAGTTTTGATGGAAAGTTTTCTAGCATAAAAAGTTACCTCTCTCTGTGATCAGATCTTTGCTACTGAATCAGCTTCCTGAAGTGGTACTCACTCATCCCCCGCCAGCCCTGCCCCCAGTAAATACTACTGACTCAGAGGCAGGCTTGTCAGTCACTCTTTGTTTTGTGACAGCACAGAGCAAGTCCAGGTATTGGACCTGATGGACTCCTGTGGAAGAGGATGCTATAGATGCCTCCCAGTCTGGGGGAGTGCGTGGGTGTTGGTGGGGTGGGAGGCGCTGCCCCATAGATTCAATAGTAGCCAGTTAGTCAAAGTGGAATTCCAAGCTTGAAAAAGTCAACAACAGGGACATGACACCAATATTTAGGAGTGAAAATGTTGTCTGTACTGTACTATAAAATATGCCCATACTTCTTAATTTGAAAGCATTAAGTTTAAACATGAAACATACTGAAATACAGTCAAACATTATCTATATTCTAATATATTTCAACAACCAATAAAGGAAGAGAAAGCAGAGAGGGAAAACATTAACAATTGTTTAATCTGGGTACTAGGTATATGGCGATCATGATACTCTTTTCTATGTTTCTCTGTATTTGAAAACTTTTATAATAAAAGTTTTAAAGACACAGATTGTCTTTAAAGAGGAGGTGATAATAGACTATCCATTCCTACATAGGTAAATGACAAATTACTTCCCTGAACCCAGCCTTGCTGAAAAGGGAACCTTACAAACATCATAGCAAAGATGGTAGCTCTCATTATGGAAAACCCAGAATCGTCTAGCCTCCTTATTCAGCTGGGTGAAAAATCACATTAAAAGTCAACTTTGTGTAAAACAGATTATAATTCTCTCAAAGCCTTTGCAAGTCTCTATACATGTACTTATTCGACTCATGGTTTGCCAGGTGGAGTAGAAGCACAGGTCTGATGCCATTTCTTCTTTGGAGGATGAGAATAAAAGATGAATTCAGACATAGGTCCCAGTGGGGAGGGGACTGTAAATTAGAACAGTCCCTTAATCCCAGGGTCTTCTGCGCCTCTGATCAGTTTCTTCCCAACCTGACACAGCATTACTAAAACAGTGTCTGAGCAGCCGCTCTACTTGACAGGCAGCACCAAAAATGGAGAGCATGGCACTGAAACAGGGGGGACATAAAACTTGGACAGGGAGGGCAGCAACCAGTGTTTACAAACAGAAACCAGAGACTCAGATGGGTCAGCCATAAATTAACCCGGGATTGTACTGAAATCTCTGAAAATAAACTCCCGAAGCCTTAGAAGCATCTACCCCAGATGCTAACCAACCCCCACCCCTAGCCCCACCACATCTTCCCTGCGAAAACCACTCCTTCCAAAATGGTACCGCTACTACTCTTGCTAAAATAAAATCTTACATCACCAAGGGTAGGGATTACTAAAATAAACCTCAGCAGAAAAGCCCGATCAGAATGGTCTGATAGACTCACTCAAGAACCTAGGAGAAGTTTGCTGGCCATGCCTTCTCAGAGGTACCCACCCCATTTTCACCTCAGTGGTGGTATGGTATTAACTTTTGGTTTACCCAGATGAAAGGGCAGCTAGAGGGGCATTCTAATATTGATCTCTTTCCCTTCTTTACCATCATGGCCCCAATTTTAGGCCATTCCCCTCCAAAGAGACCAAAATCACAATGACAAAAATAATAAAGTACATTACAGACCCTTCTGCTCCCAAACTACATATCTTCAACAAAATCCCCAGATAGTTGAAGAAAGAGCCCAAACTACAAATAATACAACCTCTACCACCAGTGCAACTTCCAGGTCGACCGCCGCTGCGTCTCACCAACCCGAAAATGATGAGCCCTGTGGGCGGTGGTGGCGGCAGGCGCCCAGCTGTGACATCAGCAGCATGTCTGGCCCCGCCCCACTGAGGCAACCTTACTGACACTGAGGAACAAGCCCAGGCTGCCTGGGCTCTCAGCTGCATCCACAGGAAATGGGGAGAGGAATCCCACTTTGATCAGCAACACCTAGGAGATTCATTTCCCAGCAACCCACAAGCCACTGCCATACACAATAATGCCCACTCCAAAATAGAGGGTAGACTCTACAGCTCCTCCTTAACACTCTCAATGTTTAAGTCCAGGGTCATCTTCATGTGGATTATTTGATGCCTGTTCTCAGATCATTTGGATGCAAAAGGCCTGCTTTCCCTCAACGGCATCTACTCTACATGAGCAAGAGACTACCCTGAAGATCATTCCATTGGTTCTCCACTTCTTGGCTCCCCAGTACAAACAACTGAGAAGTTTGTAGAGTGTATTTTCTCTTCTGAAAGAGATGAGACAAGCCAGGAGCACAGAGACAGAATGCTAGCTGGGTAAACCTACTGGGAGTCACTCAAAGTCAGCCAAACAAGAATACAAAACGACAAAATACAAGGATACACAGAGGAAATATGAGCATATCAGTAACCACAAGAAAACCCATCAAAAACAACATAAAATGCCTGGGTGCTGCTGGAACACTCTGGATGTAACTTCCATGATGTTCTCCTTCCCCTGAGAGCCCACCAGCCCTTCCTTAAGGGAAGCTGTACCTTTATGCTAGTTGAGCCCAATAAGAGTAGGCTCAAGGCCAGTGATGGTGGGCAGGGGAGATGCGGTCCAAGGAATTTAGAACTGGATTTCTAAGAACACTCCTCAACAAAAGGCAGAATGCACCACTGGGAAGACAAGAAGAATGGCAGAACTAGCCCACAAAGGAAAACCAACTACCTTGCTCATTCCAATGGCCTTTTGCAATTTAAATATGCAAGGTGTTCAAAGGAACCCAGCGATGCCTTTGGTCTACACAGTGCAAGAGACTGGCTGCCAATGTGGCCCAGACTGTGTGCCTTGACCCAACACTCAAGGAAAGAGAAGAAAGAAGAAGACTACCACCATCACCACCACCACCTGACAGAAAACACTGAAGATGAAGTGTGGTGTACAGTGTCCCAAAGGATGGCATCCAAGGGCAAAGAGACACATCTTGGAGGGACAGCGGATGCAGACTCCCTCTAGGTTAGGCAACGCTGTGCAGAAGGAGCCCAGAGACAGGTGGGCAATTAATTCCTCCTGCCAGGGCTCAGTGACACTGACATCTAGTTATTCACGCTCAGTGTCCTGGGGCAAGCGACCCACCATCCCATCTTGGAAGGAGCTATGATGTCAACGGTTGTCAGGTGACACCAGAAGAAACAGTGTGTTGGGAGTATTTCATAAAATGACTCCATCCCTTGGAGTTTTGGCAAAGGAATGGATGTTCGAGGTGAACTCTTGGAGGGGCCCTAAAATAAGGATCTCTGCCCTTTTTGAAGGTCACTTTCAGAGAGGTGAGAAAGAGGAAGAATTTCCCACAGAAAGAACTGGTACCTGGAGGTTTACTTGCAGTTCACCATGGTTGCGGTTTTCTCTGTTCCATCAGCTTTGGTTAAATCTGAGAGACAAGAACTTTCCAGCTAGTTTGAATGGAACAGAGTTACCAGCGCAAGCATGACTGCAGATGCCATCTGGTGTCATAGAGCCCCTTTTTAGAAAGATGAGAAAACCATCTCCGAGAGGGGGAAATGACTTGCACAATGCAAATGAGAAGGTGAATTAAAGACTAGAGCCCAAGTCTTCTGGCTTTCAGTTCAAGGTTGCTGGGTTTCTCTCCCAACCCCAAAATAATTAAGAGAGGGCATGGAAGGGAAGACAAGAAGAAGAAAGGCAATTCTGGTCTTTTGCAGCCAGCGGAAGGAGGATGCTGGTACTTCTCAGATAAAACCCAGGGTGACCCCAGGGCTGTGCTTGGGGAGAGGGTGGGGGCATTACCTTTCAACACCAGAGGTTCTTTGCCTTCTCTCTTCAGAGACTCGAGGACTATGTGGAGTGGCTGGGAGGGTACCACTCGGCTCGGCTCATTGGTATTCTCATCGTAAACTATAATTTCTTTGGAAAAGATCCTCTTGAAAGAGTCCTTGCCTTCCCTACAGGAAATCAAGTCTAAGACAGTGATCTTGCCCTGCTGCAGTCTCCGCCGGCTGATCTTATCGGCACAGTTAATGTGGACAGCTCCTTGGATGTGACTTTTGTTGTACTCCATGAAGGGCCGGCAGTCAATGATGACAGGGCCCTGGCTTGGCAGGTGACTCTTGCTGCATTTGGTCATCTTCTTGGCCAAGTCATTGGGGTAGATTATTTTGATGCTGGCTAGCTGTTTGGGGGTCCCTGCCATGGGGCTGCCCACCCCACCTGATGGACTTAGAGAGCCTGCATTCTCACTGTTGTTGACCATCTGGCTGGCAGGACAGGTGGTAGAGCTTCCGATGGCGGTGGTGGCGGTGCCAGCGGCAATGGCCTGGGTTGGGGCCTGATTGTCCTTGTCGTAGGTTGCCACAGTGCAGCAGCTGGCACTGCTGCACCCACAATTCAGGGAGCGGGCAGAGCCGCTGGATGAGGGCATATACGTCAGATTCGCAGCCTTTAGGGACACAACGGTGGTGGCGATGACAGGAGGGTGGCTGGTACTGCCAGGGGCGGCAGAGCCAAGGTAGCTAGAGTCTAAACAAAGGTTGAGATCCTGAGGTCGAACGGGCCTAGACAGTGCCACCACTACCCTGTCGTCTAAAGGAGACGGAGGCATGAGGAGGCTGAAAACTGGCAATTCAAGAAGAACTCAAGACAGTCTGTAAAGAAGGGGAGGGGGGGGAAAGAAAGAATAAAGTCATGTGACACAAAAAGCAGTCGAATCCAATCCCTAGGAAAGGACTTTGCATCCCTCTTAGCGAAGTCGTCCTAAGTGCCCAGTATCCTGTCACTCAAAGCTTGACTCTCACCACTATGGATTCAAAGAGGATGCACACCTGAGGACCACCCACCGCCCAACGCCCTGTCCTGGCTGAGTCTAAGGTTAGATGTAAAGTCTATGCAAATGTTGATGAACAACCTTTCATGGACCCACATCCAAGTTCAGCCTTAGAAAAAGTACAAGCACAAAGGATCAGAAAAGCTCAAGATGGATGGGAAGGTTCTTAAGAGGCATCTCTTCTGGGCCTCATCTCCAGGGCAGAAGTATACTGCAATCATCTGAGAAGGACCCATACGTCCGCCCTTGCATACTTTCCATGTAATTCCTTCAGCCACTGCAAAGGCAAAGGAATGACCAAGAGTGCTGGCAAGGCTCATGGGAATATACAGCAGCTAAATATACATCAGGGGCAGATGTCAACTTTCTGCATATCAGAATGAAAGTAGCCCTCTAAGTGAATCTCTTTAATTTTGAGCTATTCTTACTTTTCTTTCTCCCAAGTCCTTTGAAAAGCACAACAAAGTCATATTAAAACCTCCCATGTTTCCTATTACCCTCTTATTTATAAATTAATCTGCATGTCCTCTTTCATTACATACTGGTCCCCTAAAATGAAGCCTCAAGCTACAGAGGCAGGTCTGAAAACCCTGATCCTGACAGATCCATCCCTCAGATGGCTCCCTTGCCGCACCACCCACTCCACTCCTGCCTTTAAGAAAAGAATCACTTCAACTCTCCATTCTCCTCCTTTCCCTACAGGAACATCCTAGAGCTTCTCTCAGCGGAAGGTAGCCACTATGCATAATCTTTTGATCTCACACAGATGTGCCCTCTCTTCAAGAGGATGGATTCATAAAGAAGACTTCCCAGTGAGAAGTAAAGAGTTGCCCACAGGGGTCTATGTCCTGTCTCATTGAGAGGGTACCTGCAAAGGGACAGTTCCTTCCTCCCTATAGGCATAGACGTACTCCACTCCCGGGCCCTGCTGGCTCCTCTCCTACTAGACATACACACAGAGGAGAGGAGCTCATCTAAACCAACTTTAAGAGATGTCTGGAAAAATGTCATCCAACATCCCTCTACACAGGACTGTCACCATTCTCAGACACAGAGCCAAAATGTCACAGGCAGAATACACACACACACACACACATACACACACAGGGGCTCGCACCTATCACATCCACAGATCCCCACCGGACTCAGCTTTCCCTCACCACCTTTAGATGGGCAAGAAGAATCCAACCCCTGTTCTCCCTCCCTTTCTCCTTTCTTTCCTCCCTCCTCCTCCCCTTCCTCCCTTGCGTAGTATTTTTTGAAGAGCGAGTACTATTCCAGAAGCTGTAACTGTTTCCCAGCTGGACCCAGCAGTGAAAAGTCTTTGCTATTGTGTTACCTGGTAGGGTACGTCCCAGGATCAACAGTCCATTTCCCTTGAGAGGGACGCAGAAGCGTGCTCATGGAGACACAAGCTGGGACCCCCACCTCCACACAGAGTGCTCGGCGCGCACAAACGCGCTCGCTCGCTCGCTCGCTCGCTCTCTCTCTCTCGCTCGCTCGCTCGCTCTCTCTCTCTCTTTCTCTCTCTCTCACACACACACACACACACGCACGGAGTGTATAAAGAGACCTGCATCCCTGCAGCACGGGGTCGGGCATATATATTGCCCGTGAAACCATCCAGACAGCCTAGGAAACCTCCCGAAAAACACTGAGCTATCCCCCTCCCACTCTAGTCGCCCTTCCACCTCTAGTTAGCGGCTGGAAAGAAAATTAAGTGGTCAGAGAATGCTGCTTCCCCACTCCCAGGCACTTAACATCCTCCTTCGCAACACAGCGCACTAACAAGTCCCTGGCCTTTAAAACTGCCGCAAAGCATCCCAACAAACCTCATTTTTTCCTTCGCCCCCAATCCAAGTAGACTGCAGAGAGAGTAAACGCACAGGGCGGCGTGAGCCAACAGCGGGAACACTTTAACCTCACCTGCTGTGGCTCCTCCATAAACATCGCAACACACACACGCGCGCACACACACACCACATACATACTCACTCACACTCACACCGCCTCACACCCCTGGACTCTCAGGAGTAGCCACGGTGACTTCCACTTACTTCATAAATAAGTGTAACCCTCCACCATCTGGCGCTCCGCTTCAGCAAGGGATTCGCACATTCAGCCCTCATTCACTAGGCTTCATTGATCTCCAGCAGCAACATAGTTACTTTCTCTTTTGCTACACTGTAAATGTAAGGTTCTGAGGGGGCGGGCCGGCTGCCGACCGACGGTGTGTTGAACCAATAGGAATTCGGAGAAACCTGACCGCTACTTCGCTGCAGCCCGCGACCAATGGGCACCTGGAGGGGGCGGAGCCAGGGCGTGGCCATGGCTCTTTAAGGAGGGTTTATCCGACGCCGCTTTGGGTCCACAGTGTTATAATACGGACGGTGATGTCATTGGCAGCCAATCAAAAACTTAAAAGGGCCAACTGGGGCCCGCGCGGAGCAGCTGCTCTCTATTTACATGTAAACCTAACCTGCAGGATGCACTTAACCCTTTCCGGGGCTGAATTGTCAATGGGCTGTGTTTGCCGCTCCGCCTAAAACTGGCTCTGCAAACTTGGCGGGATCCCTGTACATCGCCTCAACAAGGGACAGACCACGCTGTTTATTTTCCCTTCTTACTCTGGCTGGATGATCAACCGTGTTAGAATAACTTTCTAAAGGCAAGAGGCAGCGAGAATAATCACTATATCCCCAGTTGGAAAAACGGGTTCCCTGAATCCCTCGAGGTGACTTGATAAACCGAAGATTCACGGACATCGCCCAGCTACCCGAGCGGGGGGATGAATGTAAGCGCGCGGCCAGGGACATCGCTTCTTCTACAGTCTGGGCCCGGGGCCACGCGCTGGAGGCCTGAGCTCCAGCGGGACTGGCAAGTTTGCCGTCCATCCACCGGCAGTGAGGCCCGCCAGCTTCGCCACGGCCCAAGTCCTCGGGGCCGCCCCGCTTGCTCCGCGCCGCCAGGAAGCATCGACCGCCCGCCCGCAGATGTCGCTGCCCCTCCGGCTGCCCTACTGCTGCCCGGCGCGGCGGTGGCGCGGCGCCCTGTGGCTCGCCTACTTCAGCGCCCCAGTCACGCCCCCGCTTCCCTCGCCTGCCTCCCGGAGCTCCATCCGTAGCTCGAAGGCAGCGATGCGGAGGGCTGCTCGGAGGCGGCAGCCTGGTTCCCAGCCAGAAGCTACAGAGGGCGCGTCCCCGAGGGGCTGCACAGGCGCCACCCCATAGCCCGCGCGCCCTTCCCGGCACCCGGGCAAGGCCTCCTGCCCGCTAGCGCCCCCTCTTCCACCCAGCGAGCAAGGTCCCCGCGCCGCATTCAGCAGAGCTGCACGCTACCGGCCTCCTTCCCCTCGCCCCTCTTCAGTTGCCCGCCACCCTGTAGGGGCCCTGGGAGCCGAGGACCCAACAGCCCAGAGCTTCTGGAACAGCAGCGGCTGGAGGAAAGGAGCTGAAGCTGAGAAGAAATAACCAGCTTGAAGTGGAGCCGACGGAGAACTGGAGGCGGCGCCACCCCTCTGGGTTCTCCTGTATTTCGTCGCCGGAGGGTCGCGGTCAGAGGTGACCATCTGAGCAAAACAGGGGATTTGGAGGCGGGTGTGTTGCCAGCTGGCCTGTTTATCGTCAGGAAAAATCAGAGAAACTGCTGGAAAGTCTTGGGGTAGGAAAAGAAGTGGAAATGATGAGATAAACTGCAGAGAGTTTGCATCAAGGAACCCTAAAGAAATAGAGCTTTTTTCTTTTTCCTCCGTCTCCTGTCTGAGAGAGGCAGGGGTGACAGAGTGAAATAATTATAGTGGAGTAATATGTTATGAGCACTATAGACTATTTGGCTATGAATTTTTCTCTTACCACATTGAAGGTGTCTGGAGACATACTTCAGGTTGTAAGCCTGATAGGCAAGCTAAGTGACCTGGGGACATATTCACATCATTGCCTTAAGTACAGACCTGAAATTTGAAGATGCCAAACCTTGGCCTGCTGGCCAGCTATGTTCAGTGAGCTGAGAGATCCCATATATACATAAGCACACAGTCTAGGCTTCACAGAGGTGTTTCAAACTGAAGTGAATGCATGCATTCATCTTAAACAGAAAAGGATTTTTGTAGCCCCCCTCTCCACTCACACACCAACACACATACACATTGCCCTTTAATGATAACCAGTGACTGGCTTGGGGACACCACTTGGTCCTTACATTTTTGGGGATCAGCAGATTCTGGCCAAGAAAAATGGGTTCTGGATAATTTCCACAGAAATCAGAAAACTTCCCAGAGGATCTAACCCTGGATCTATTTGCAGCTTTAATAACTTGCCTTTTCCTAACTGTAGATAATTATTGAAAAAATATTGACTAATCCAGGGTTGGAGAGTTCTGACTATAAGTCCTGATTCTGACTCTCATCTCTTATACTGTTCATCCAGAGACACTATGTTTTTTATATGTCTGTAAAATAGCAAAACTCCAGCTCAAAAGAAAAAGGAAAAAGTTCAGTTCTAGTGTAAGCAGTTTGGGGGTGGGAAGTGGGGAGGTAGGGGGAGTAAGGGGGAAGGTGAGGGGGGAGAGGTTCTCTGCAGATCAAGGGCATTCAGTAAAAATTAATTTTTTAATTTTAAAAAGTATTGTCTTTGCTTCAGGAAATGCTGTGCTTCTAGTTAAAGGTACTCACCATCTATAAGTTATGAATTCATTGCTCACACCTCAGTATCTAAGTCCAAACAAAGCAGGAATTTATGCAATTGAGGAAGACTTCTTAACAGCCTTTCTACAAGGCCCTAAGGGGAAAGTAACTTCAAAAGGAAATGCAGTTCATTTAATGAGATGATTATTTTATTATAGTTTCAAACTAGTGGATTATTATAATTTAGTTGGCTAAGACTCTAAGCCAGTTCTACTGAAAAATCGGGAAAGATGGCAAAATTCCTCATCAGTTATCAAGCCTAAAACTTGGAATAAACATGTCATTAACATATACTAAGATGTAATTATTTTTTAAATTAAGCATCTCTAAGTGTATAGTTTATATTCAAATTATAGTGGTAGGAAAAAAACAGATTTTTTTGTACAAAAAAGAGTTGATTTTGTTCCATTTTTTGAGTCATAAGTGAGGAAATAGTATCTGAAGTACTACCTTTAGATTTAAATTAGTAATACCAGCCAACCAATGGCTGTGAACCTGAGCTGTATACAAATATCCGGCAAAGCCTTAATGTTCAATTTTAGTCCCAAAGAAATAGTGAAGCATCTTCACTGCATTTGAGTGTTCTAACATGATTGTACTGAGCTGTATCTTTGTTCTGACCAACAAACATTGTGAGAAAAATATGAGTTCCTTCAGTGCATAGCACTGTGTTAAAGCAAAAAGGTGAAGCTAACTTAAGCCAGGATATAAGACATAATATGGATAATATCAAAAAATATATTAAGGACTTCCCTAGTGGTCCAGTGGTTAAGACTGCACACTTTCACTGCAGGGAACACAAGTTTTATCCCTGGTGGGGAACTAGGATCACAAATGCTGTGCAGCTTGACCAAAAGAAAGTGAAAGTGAAATCACTCAGTCGTGTCTGACTGTTTGCGACCCCGTGGACTGTAGCCCACCAGACTCCTGCGTCCAAGGGATTCTCCAGGCAAGAATACTGGAGTGGGTTGCCATTTCCTTCTCCAGGGGATCTTCCCAACCAAGGGATCGAACCCAGGTCTCCCACATTGCAGGCCGATGCTTTAACCTCTGAGCCACCAGGGAAGCCCAAAGAAAAAAAGGATGTATTAATTAAATGACTGCTTTTACGTGCATACAAATGGTTAAGTGTGTGGGATGATGGCAGAGGGTTGGGACTGGTGAGAGCTAGGTTTTCAAAATACTCAAGGTTGAAGTGGATTCCTGAAGGTACTAGAATTAAGGAAGAGAAAGGCTTAGAGAACATTTAGAAAGAGGAAATTGTGGGATAAATGTGATGTTAAATCAATAAGCAGTGGGGGATGAGCAGTGGGATAGAAAAGTGAGGTGACGAGCAGATGAAGCCACTGAGACCAGCCTGTGGAATATCCTGTGACACTTCTAGGCCTTGAGGAAGGCTAAGGAGAAGGATCCCTTGAAAGAGTGGGCCACCGCAGTGCCTGTGGGGGTGACAGAAACAGAGGACCCACCTACACTTTTCACGGTCTCTGAGTTTTGAACACAGGAGGCCTGCAGATCTTTCCTGTTAAATTCATGGGTAAAATGCAGTTTGGGGCTTCCCAGATGGCTCAGTGGTAAAGAACCCACCTGACAATGCAGGAGACCTGGGTCTGATCACTGGGTTGGGAAGATCCCCTGCAGAAGGAAATGGCAACTCACTCTAGTATTCTTGCCTGGGAAATCCCACAGACAGAGGAGCCTAGCGGGCTGCAGTCTGTGGGGTCCCAAAAGAGTCAGACATGACTTAGCAACTAAAACAATAAGTAAGTGTGCTTGGGACTTAGGAAAATGTTCTGAGGCACTGAAGTTTCTTTATCTGCATGTACTAGTGTGATAGCCACTTGCTATTGACTGTTGAACACTTGAAATGTGACAAATCTGATTTGAGAAGTGCTCTAAGTTTACACTGGATTTTGAAAACTGTATAAAAAATGTAAAATATCTGTTACTCTTATGTCCATTACATATTGAATTGTTTATGGTTTGAATATATGAGTTAAATAAAATATGCTAATAAAATTCATTTTACCTATTTCTCTTTTCTTCTTAGAATATGACTATTAGAAGATGTTCAGTGACTTATGCCATTTACATATTTCTATTGGACAGTATTCTTCTAGAACCTGAAATGGCTTCTTTGATTTGAGGTCACTTTGGTGCCAAAGGCACCAGAGCCACAGAGCTGGTCTAACATTGACCTGGAGGGGACTTGAGAGCTTATCTAGGCCAGTGGTTTTCAAACTGTGTTAGGATGAGCCAGAGGGAGGAGGGATGTGATGCAAGTGGGGTGACTAAATCCAAGGCAGCAGAGAGCTGGTGGAGCTCTAAGACCACCACCCACCCCCGCCCCGACTGCTCCACTCTTAAGATGTATCTACATATATTACTCCTGAAACTCCAAAGTAAGATTTCACTGGAAGGAAACAACAGATTCTGGCTATTTTATTTGTTCTTTCTTTCTTAATTTTTTAATGCTGGTCCATTGTTTTACCTGCAAACCAATCTGAGGCCCAGAGAATGCAGAGGGCAGGGCCCAACACCAGGCTTGACATCAGCCCTCATTTCAAAGTCCAGCCTGGCAGTAGAGGAGGTGACTGACCTGTTGCCTTGGGAATTAAGCAGCTCTCAATCCCATGGACAGAGGAGCCAGGCAGGCCACCATCCTTGGTGTCGCAAAAGAGGCAAGACTTAACAACTAACCAGCAACTATCTCAAGTGCAGTGAGAAATGCCCTTTCTGTAGTTAGGTACTCCTCCCCCATGTTCCACACCATCTGTGGTCTCACACATGCCTCCTGTTCTTTGTCAAGAGGGTTCTGACTAGGCCCAAGTGTGTGGATCTTGACACCAACTTATTTCCTTGTGAAAATAACAAACACTAACTCATTGGCCCCAGGTCTCTGGCAATGCCTTGCTCTGCAGTGGATGGCTTATTATTATTATGTGTTGCTACATCAAAAACTTAACATTTTCCCCTTTGCCAAACTGAGCAATCATTTTCTCATTAAGAAATGCTGTCAGGCCCAGAGGCCTTCAGCCCCAGGAGGCTATGTCAGGCTGTGTTGTTCATATTGTGGGAAGCAAAGATAAGAGATAAACACACATCTTTAGCATTCTTAAACCCCCTTAGGACTTGTTGCAGGTCCAACATGAAGGAATTAATCTAACCTTCTCAGCATAGCCTAGTGGATTAAGACAGTACCACTTCTGGATACTACAGTTCCCTTTAGGTTACTGAGTGTGGCTTGAGCTTTATGTCCTTCACAATTAAACATTGATTAAACTAATTCTAAGGGGAAAAAAATAATAACAGGTAACATTTTTTAGTGTTTTGTTTTGTGCCAAGCACTGTTGAAAGAGATTCACAGACATGAACTCATTTCAATCTTCATATCCATATGGATGCTGTAAGTAGGTACTTTTATTAGCCTTACTTGAAAGATGAAGAAACAGAAATACAGATGGATTAAGTAATCTGCCCCAAATCACACAGCTGGAAAGCAGCAGAGGCAACATTTGAACCCAGACAATCCGGCCCCAGAGCATCTGCTTTTAACAATTCTGTGTCATTTAATTCACGTTCTCTATGATTTTATAAACTTCTATCATATCCCCCTCAGCCTCCAGACTGCCAGGCTATTTTTAATTACCTCTTCGGAAGAATTCACTGTTTTTTCCTCTACTTTCTCCCGAACTTCTCAGAGTCTACTATGTCTTGGTGTGGTCTCTCTCACCACTGCATCTTCCATGCTTCAGTTCAGTGCAGTTCAGTCACTCAGTCGTGTCTGACTGTGACCCCATGAATCGCAGCACACCAGGCCTCCCTGTCCATCACCAACTCCCGGAGTTCACTCAGACTCACGTCCATCGAGTCAGTGATGCCATCCAGCCATCTCATCCTCTGTCGTCCCCTTCTCCTCCTGCCCCCAATCCCTCCCAGAATCACAGTCTTTTCCAATGAGTAAACTCTTCACATCTATTAAGCTTCTACTTCAGTTTCCAGAGTCCTCTCAAATAGTTCTGTAAACTCATCAGTGTTAGGGTTTCACTACAGGCTCAACTGACAGATTCAAGGAAGGGCCAATGACTTCTCGTTTGCCAACCACGTCTTGTTGCTGTCCTATCCCTAACATAGGACAGGAGCTAGCACAGGGTGAGCACAGAAGCTCCATTGAATAAATGAATGAGTGAGTCAGCAAATGAATGAATGAATGAATGGCATTTTTCTTATATGTGCCATGAATTGTTGGGTTTTTTAGCTGCATACCTGGGTTCATCTGACACTTTTCTAATTACTCATTTTGGCTTCTCCCTGATAGCTGAAACTTGAGGGACCTCTGAAGTCCCTAAATTCAATCCTCTCCTGAATGATTCATGCAGATGTTAATCAAGCATCTGTCTTTGGGGATCCCTATTGTTTACACATCATTCTTGTTTGTTTGTTACCATATTATCCCATTTACAGTTCAAATCCAATTTCTTTTCCATTAGCACCTATGGAAATATTAGCTTTCTCATTATATTCCACACAATAGTTGTATTTTTGCATTTTCCAGCACTAATGACGTTATGTTCATCTTCCACACTTAGGAAAATATCCCTCATTATTTTCACTGTTTCAACAGAATGAAGGTATCTTCATTTTCCCTTTTATTTTCATTTCTAAAGCAAGCACTTTAGAATTGCACTCTTGGCTTGCAAGGGCCAAGAACGTACAAATGTGGTGGATGAGTCCCTTTATGGGTGAATTTAAGTATTCTCTATATGCTGAGTACTAGGCCTACAGTACCACCCCTGGCACATAGTAGGTGTTCAAATGAACTCAAGTCAGGTCAGGTCAAGTCACTTCAAGGTGTTAAACAGGTAAGAGAAAAGTCTCTATTGGAACTGATGACATTTTTAGTTCAAGTTGGAATCTTTAAGATGGAGGAATGGATGCCATAAACTTTCAGCTCACCAAAATTCAGAATTTTAAGAGAGAGAGATTGGGTCAAAGAGCGGCCAAATGGAGTGCTGGAGCTCTGTTTCATTCAACTACTGATGCGTGGACCAACCTGTGAAATAGCGGAAATGGATGAACCAACAAATGTCTCCCCTCTCTGTCAGGTCAGGTCAGTTCAGTTGCTCAGTCATGTCCGACTCTATGTGACCCCATGGACTTCAGCACACCAGGCTTCCCTGTCCATCACCAAATCCTGGGGCTTGCTCAAACTCATGTCCATTGAATCGGTGATGCCATCCAACCATCTCATCCTTTGTCGTCCCCTTCTCCTCTCGCCTTCAATATTTCCCAGCATCAGGGTCTTTTCCAATGAGTCAGTTCTTCACATCAGGTGGCCAAAGTATTGGCGCTTCAGCATCAGCCCTTCCAATGAATATTCAGGACTGATTTTCTTTAGGATTGACTGGTTTGATCAACTTGCAGTCCAAGGGGCTCTCAGAAGTCTTCTCCAACACCACAGTTCAAAAGCATCAACTCTTCGGCGCTCAACTTTCTTCATGGTCCAACTCTCACATCCATACACGACTACTGGAAGAACCATAGCTTTGACTATAGGGACCTTAGTCAGCAAAGTAATGTCTCTGCTTTTTTTTTCTACCCCATTCTCAGGAACTAGGAAAACTGGTGCTACTTGATAAACTTCTCATCTGAACTTTAAATGGCATTTCTGACAGCAACCAGTCCAACGAACTGTTTTCCCTGTGTTATGCACAGAACAGAAATGACAACAAAATTCCGATTCCCTTGTCAATGCACAATCCCAGTCCTCATATATTATGTGAGTTCTCCAAAGTAAGAACTAGAAAAGCTAGAGACTTAGACACTCTCCAAGGTGACCCAGAATATTTTACCAGTTGTTTTTTCTAGCCCATATAGAATTTGTTACTGCTTTCCCTAAAGTTCAAATTTTTTCTTTCCCACTTCCTGTCTTCCAATCGTTAAGATTACTTTTGGGAGGAATAACAGAGAAATCAAAAGAAGGAAGAAAAGAAGAAAAAAGGAAGACTGAGAGGGCTGGAAATTTTTGTTGTTTTCTTTTGCTTTTTTTTTTACATTAGATATTAAATTTTTTATTGACACATATTTAGTTTACAAGGCTGTGTTAGTTCAAGTGCATGGAAAGTGATATATAATATGCATTATTTTTTATTCTTTTCCATTAAAAGTTACTAAAAGATATTGAGTGTAGTTCCCTGTGCTACACAGTAGTAGATCCTGTTGTTTACTTGTTTTATAGATAGTGGTGTATACATATTAATCCCAAATTCCTAATATATCTCCCTGGCCCTGCTATCCCCTTTGGTAACCAGAAGTTTGTTTTCTAGGTCCGTAAGTCTACTTCTAGTTTGTAAATAAATTCTTTTTTATCTTGTTTTAGATTCCACATATAAGTGAAATCATATATTTGTTTTCTTTGTCTGACTTCACTTAATATAATAATCTCTAAGTCCATCCATGTTGCTGCAGGTGACATAATTTTTTATGGCCAAGTAGTATATATATCGGAGAAGGCACTGGCACCCCACTCCAGTACTCTTGCCTGGAAAATCCCATAGGCGGAGGAGCCTGGTAGGCTGCAGTCCATAGGGTCGCTAAGAGTCGGACACGACTGAGCAACTTCACTTTCACTTTTCACTTTCATGCATTGGAGAAGGAAATAGCAACCCACTCCAGTGTTCTTGCCTGGAAAATCCCATGGACTGAGGAACCTGGTAGGCTGCAGTCCATGGGGTTCCTAAGAGTCAGACACGACTGAGCAACTTCACTTTCACTTTTCACTTTCATGAATTGGAGAAGGAAATGGTAACCCACTCCAGTGTTTTTGCCTGGAGAATCCCAGGGACAGGGGAGCCTGGTGGGCTGCTGTCTATGGAGTTGCACAGAGTCGGGCATGACTGAAAGTGACTTAGCAGCAGCAGTATATATATACATATATCTTTATCCATTTATCCAGTAATGTACATTTAGGTTGCTTCAGTGTCTAGGCTATTGTAAATAGGTGCGGCTATGAACATTGGGGTTCATGTATCTTTTCAAATAAGAGTTTTTTTCTGGATATATGCTGAGGAGTGGGGTTTTGTTTTGTTTATAAATTATTTCTTTGTACTTTTGATTATGGGACTGGGAAAGGTACATTTGGGCAGAGAGGGGCAAGGACTGGTCAAGCAGAAGAAATGTTGCCAATTCCAAACATTTTTGTTTTCATGAGATAAACAGACTAGAACAGAATTTGGCCACAAAAAGGAGTTGTTGAAATCTTTGCAGCCAAAAATGAGGTAGCATTGAAGCTCAGTCTGGCTGTCCCCAGCAGATGCTGGGCCCACACTCATGGGGTGGGAGGGAAGCAGTCACGCTGCTAGTCTTGCTGCATCTCTGTGAGGGGCAACTCTGACCCAGACAAAAGCTGATTGTTTTTATGCCAGATCAGGGGGCATCAAGTATGAGAGGATCTGGTAGCAGCCCTTGGGGAGGCTTAGTGAGTTCAAATGCATGCCCAATCCAGTCGCTCAGTCTTTTCCAACTCTTTGCGACTCCATGGACTGCAGCACGCCAGGCTTCCCTGTCCATCCCCAACTCCCAGACTTTGCTCAAACTCATGTCCGTCAAGTCAGTGATGCCATCCAACCATCTCAGCCTCTGTCATCCCCTTCTCCTCCAGCCTTTAATCTTTCCCAGCATCACAGTCTTTTCCAATGACTCAGTTCTTAGCATCAGGTGGCCAAAATACTGGAGCTTCAGCTTCAGTATCAGTCCTTCCAATGAATATTTAGGACTGATTTCCTTTAGGATTGACTGGTTGAATCTCCTTGCAGTCCAAGGGACTCTCAAGAGTCTTCACACCACAGTTCAAAAGCATCAACTCTTCGGCACTCAGCTTTCTTCATGATCCAACTCTCACATCCATGCATGACTACTGGAAAAACCATAGCTTTGACTAGACAGACCTTTGTCAGCAAAATAATATCTCTGCTTTTTAACATTCTGTCTAGGTTTGTCATAGCTTTTCTTCTAAGAAGCAACCATCTTTTAATTTCATGACTGAAGTCACTGTCTGCAGTGATTTTGGAACCCAAGAAAAGAAAGTCTCTCACTGTTTCCATTGTTTCCCCATCTATTTTCCATGAAGTAATGGGACCGGATGCCATGACCTTAGTTTTTTGAATGTTGAGTTTTAATACATGCCCAGAGACACTGTACTCAAACCTTGGAGAACCCCAAAGATGAGTTTCTCTGATTCCATAGTATGAGGAACAGATTATGCCTCCTTCTCTCATGATGATGCAGAGCTTTTCCCTTGTGTTTTTGAGCTGCTGTGATCTCCATCTGTGATGGTTAATTTCAAGTGTCAGCTTGACTTGGCCATGGTGCCCAGAGAGATGATCAAGCAGTATTCTGGCTATTTCTGTGAGGGTCTTTCATTGGGTGGGACCAATGTTTAAATCAGTGAATTTTGAGTCAAGCAAATTGCCCTCCTTAATATGGGTGGGCCTCATCCAACCAGTTAAGGATCTCAATAGAACCAAGACTAATCTCCCCCTCTGCCAACAAAAGAAAGAACTCTACCAGCAGATGGCCTTTGGACTTAAAATACAACATTGGTTCATCTTACATATCCAGAATGGCAGCTCATTCAGCAGATTTTGGACTTGCCAGCCTCTATGACCAGAAAAGCTTTTTCCTTAAAACAATCCCCCGTTTCCATGCTTCATACACATAAACATACATCCTAGTGGTTCTGTTTCTATGGAAAACCCTGATTAATACACTAATACAACCTTCATTTTTGGGGACAGAGCAGAGCAAGATCTGGGAAATAAGCATTCTACTGAGTGTTAACACAGCTCTGTTGGGGGCCGGCGTGAGGCACTCCGCCCGTGGCAAAGGTCATGAGGAAGGAGGCTCGACATACGCAAAGGCAGGATCGAGCCTCAGGAGTCCCCCCTGGAAATCCTCGAGCATCTACCCCCATAACCAGAGCCTGCCTACTTTGCTACTTTGTGCTCTCATCTACACCTCTGACTTTAAGGGGGGCTGTCCCCCACCACCTCTTTTGGAGAAGGAGTTTTCTTAGAGCTCCAGTTTAATGATAATTCCTGGGCGTGATAGGAGTGTTTCAACCTATAAACTCCTCTGAAGGTTCTCTAGCCTGCCTGACAGGCTTGTCCGGCCACATGTGATTGCTCACAGCCTCCCAACTGTGAGAGGCACAAGATGCCTTAAACCTTCTAAAAACTTCCTTAGAAAAGTTAGAAAACCATTAGTATAAGTATAGTGGGCTGATTAGAAATTGTATTAGTGAAGGATTTTTCATTTGTTGAGCCAACGTTTGCTGCTAAGTCTCCACATCTCCTGCCCTTACACACATTAATGAATATATAGAAGAAATAAGTATTAACCTTTGATATTAATCACATTAGACCTTAGGCTAAGTAAATTCTTTCCTTAACTAAAACCCACTATACCCTCACCCTATAGGTATGTAACTTTATTTGGGTGGCGTCTGTTTTAAGAATAATCACCCCTGGAGAAATAAGTGTCCAGGTTGACTGACCGCTGTCACAAGGAGAGGGTCATAAATTGTCAGCAGGTCCCCTGGCCAGAAGATGATGTAACACCCCTAAGACCTCTGTATACATTTGTATGAAGCACCTGACTTTGATAAAAGTCAGGACTGCTGACCCCGCGTGACTTTTGCATAACATCTCAGTGTATAAAAGTAGACTATGGAAAATAAAGAATTGGGATCAGTTCCTCTAAAGACTGGTCTCCCCATGTCGCTCTCTCTCTCACTCTGGCTGAATCTCCATCTGGAGCGTGGAACCCACCAAGCTTACTAATTTTGCCTGAGCTTCTAAGATCTGACTGGGGAGGCCTCAGTGTCTCCTCTCCTTTGGGAGAACGGAAGGATGCCTGCGGCCTACGTAAGTGATGCAAGCTTCTTGTCTTGAAGCTTTATTGGTCTCCTGCATAAACCAAGCTACTCAGCCTCTTATCTCTTTTTTTTCCTACTGAGCTATCCTCATTCTATTACTCTTTATATCTCTAATTAATATCTAATTGAAGCTATTATATCCTGATCCTCGCCAACGCCGTCCCCGCTTCAAACTCCCTGGATCATCTGGGGCTGGACCTCGGCACAGCTACATTCCTTTCCTGCATTACAGAAGACACACTAAATTCAGTGTACCTCATCTTTGAATGCCTTCATTTTCAAGAGTGTAAAACTACTCTGAAACAGTAATGACTACACACTAAATAAATCTAGGATAGAAAAAAAAAATTTGGAAATCTAAGCTATGATTATTAATGAAGGAAAACAAATCCCCCTGCCCCCCACACTATAATTTTTTAGGAGAAAGCAGAAAAAAGTAGTAAGGCTTCTAGTTTTAGAAATCTAAAGCCATCTAGAGATTGGAAATACAAAAATAAACGAGATAAGTTTCTAAGCCTCTGATTTGTGTCCATTTAGCCTGAAGAAAGAAAGATGAATATTTTTGCTTTCCCCCACAAATGCATATTTAATCTTTATCTAAACATCCTGAATTTTGAGCCCATCAGGAGCTTCTATAGTCAATGCAGATTGCTTTCCCAGTGTTCTATCATGTATTAAGAAAGCTATTTTAAATCCCAGAATTAATGGTGACATCTTGTTGCAGTTATTTATTCCTTGTTTTGCTTTCCCAAGTTAATCGACCTACAGTTGAATTATTACAAGATCTCAGCATAAGGGCCTAAGGAGTGGATTTGGCAAAATGAAGAGGTCACAGTTCACAAAACCGCATGGGACATAAAAATGTACTGTATTTTTGCAGCTGCCTAATGTTTTTGGTTTTCCTGGCTCTTTATCAGGAATGTGTGAAGCGCTTGACTGTGAATATACAGCTCTCTGCTTCATCCTCTTTGGCTTCCAGCAGACTGGAAGCTCCTGCCTGCTCTCTAGACCAAAGCTCCTCCAGCTTCAAGTACACACAGATTCCCCAGGGTATCTTGTTAAACTGCTGATTCTGACTCATGGGGTCAGGGGTGAGACTGGAGCCTCTGCATTCCCTCACACTTTCCAGAAACTTTGATGTAGCTGGTCCACAGACCATACTTTATATCTAGACCCACACTGTCTAATACGGTAGCCACTAGCCACACATGGCTATTTGAGCACTTGAATCATGGCTAGAATGAATAAACGCCTATTGTCCATATAGAATGCACGCTTAGATTTTGAAGATTCAATAGGAAAAATAGACAAAATACCTCGTGAATAATTTCATCTTAAGAACATCTAGAAAGAACATTTTAGAAATATGGGATTAAACAAAACATACTATTAAGCTACTTCCGCCTGTTCCTTGTTACATCTTTTAAATGGAGTTACTGGAGAATTTAAAATTACGTCTATTGTTTGCACATGTGGCTAGCATGACATTTCCGTTGGATAATGCTGTTCCAGATCAACAGAGCTGGCTCTCAAGGTATTTGTAAGGGAGTGAGTTTCCTATACCTTTGATCACTTTTTGCCAGACACTGAATCCATCTCCTTAACTCCTCAGAACTTCTTCCTATGGTGCTGTCTCTCACCCGCTTCCCACCCATTCTAAACTCAATCCCAACACTGCTTGGCCATCTTGGGTCCTATCTCTTAAACTGTATACTCTCTAGCAAGGCCTAGCCAAAAATGACACAGAAACCCTCCCCCAAATTCATTAATGGGACTCTCCTTTGTGTTTCCCGAAAGTCTGTGACATATACACATACATATATGTCTGTGACACATAACATTCATAAAAGACCAAGTCTCTTAACAAAAAGGGCATGGGCTTTAGAATCAAGAGACCCTGGAGTTTAATTTGATCAATTTATTACTTAACTTATAGTCTACCCCATGCCTCTCTTTTAGATGCTAGGGATTCATGACTGAACAAAGTTAGCATACTCTCTGTCCTAAAGAGTTTACAGTTTAGAAGAGAAAATAGACATTGTCAGAAAGTACATGAAGAAGCAGATTACAAAATACCATCCCAACTTCTCTCTCTTTTTTTTCTTCTGTGACTATTCATTTCCCTTTCTGAGCCTCAGTTTAATTTTTGGAATAGGAATAATAACAATGCTTTCTGAGGCTCTGTAAGGATTATAAACAATGACTATATTTGTATAGCTAGCATAATGTCTGGCACAGAATAAGTGTTCAATGAACAGTTGCTGGCCGGCTAAATAAAAGTGAGCAATGCTGATCGTATTTATTTGTTTGCTTATTTGTATGCTGCCTGTTTCTATGTTAAGCAAACAGCTCTGGTAAAGCATCATTTCTACCTGAGGTCTATGAGGGTGTTCCTGGAGAGATAAGCATTTGAATCATCACAGTGAAGAAGATACCCTCACCAATATGCATGTTGCTCAGTCGCAACTTTTTGTGACCCCCTGGGACTGCAGCATGCCAGGCTTCCCTGTCCTTCACCATCTCCGGTAGTCTGCTCAAACTCATGTCCATAGAGTTGATGATGCTATCCAATCATCTCATCCTCTGTCACCCCTTCTCCTCCTGCCCTCAATCTTCCCCAGGATCAGGGTCTTTTCCAATGAGTCAGCTCTTCGCATCTGGTGCCCAAAGTACTGGTGCTTCAGCATCAGTCCTTCCAATGAATATTCAGGATTTATTTCCTTTAGAATTAACTGGGTTTGGTCTCCTTGCTGTCTAAGGGACTCTCAAAAGTCTTCTCCAACACCACAGATCAAAAGCATCAATTCTTCAGCACTCGGCCTTCTTTGTGGTCCAATTCTCACATCCATACATGACTACTGGAAAAACCATAGCTTTGACTATACGGACCTTTGTCAGCAAAGTGATGTCTCTGCTTTTTAGTAGGTTTGTCATAGCTTCTTCCAAGGAACAAGCGTCTTTTAATTTTATGGCTGCAGTCATGGTCCACAATGATTCTGAAGCCCAAGAAAATAAAGTCTGTCACTTTTTCCCCATCTGTTTGCCATGAAGCTTTTAAAAACTAAGATCATGGCATCCAGCCCCATCACTTCATAGCAAATAGATGGGGATCAAAAAGTTGCATGGGCATGAGCCAATCTCTGGACAGCCCAAACAGAACAAAAAGGTAAAAGAGGGAAAATTCCCTCCCTCTTTCCTACCCTTGGACATAGGAGTGGTTTGCTGGCCTTCAGACTCTGGGACTTATGCCTTAGAACTTTACCCTTGAACCAGGAGTTGCACCATCAGCTCCCCTGGTCTATAGGCCTTTGGACTCAGACTGAATTACTGGTTGTCCTGGTTTTTCAGTTTGCAGACTGGGGCGGTGGTGGTGGTGGGGATGGCTTTGGCACCTCCATGACTAAATGAGCCAACTCAAGTAACAAATCTCCTCTTATATGTTTCTATACACATCTTATTGGTTCTGTTTTTCTGTAGAACCCTAACACTGTCTCATTCCACTAAGTGTTTGCAGTAGCTGGTTGGGTCATTGTCACATTACAGATGGTAGAGTAACTTTGGCTCCTGATGTCATTCAAACTTATTGAGTACATTTCCCAAAACCATTCTTTGCACATAAGAACTAGTCAATAAATAGCCATTGAAATCAAACTACTCCTGAAATAGACAGTGCAAGTGTCCTCATACAAAGCTCCTCATTTGCAGAAAACAATAGTAGCCAGTGGAAGCAACTTACCCAGTAATACACTTTCAATAGTAGTTCTAGAAAAGAATATGTTGGCCCTTGATGTATGGCAGAAACCCATAAATATTACAAAGCAATTATCCTCTAATTAAAAATAAATAACTTTTTAAAAAAGAATACACTGATCCTACTTGCTAGGAACTTGTGGGAAAAGAAAGAATTTGTAGAAAAGCAGTCAGAGGAATGAGGGAAGATCAGGAGAAAGAGGAGCTTAGAAAGGAATTTCAAAAAAAGAGGATAACGATGTGTCTGATGCTGTAGGGAATTTTAGTAGGTTGAGGTCAGAGAAGACACTTGGGCATGGGAACTAGGAGCGAGTGGCAGAGACATTGGGAAGAAGAAGCCTGGTGACAGTGGAGGTGACAGTGTCAAAGACTTCCTCTTCAAGAAGTGCTGTGATTAAGGAAAGGGATGAGATAAAAAGCTAGATGGAGGAAGCAGAAGCATCAGGGAACTCTGTTTCAGAAAGCAGGGGTTGGGTGTTTTGGTGGCTGAGCTTAGTTGCTGCTTGAAATGAGATGCAGAAGGTACAAGAGAGGAAGAGAGCAGTTGTCATAAAGAAGCCCTGGAGGCGGGACGATAGAGGAATGGGTCAGCAGGATGGGGACAATCGTTAGCCAGGGGATCCTTTCCTCCAGAAATGAAAAGGAAATGTGAGTAAACTTTCCATTAAGCATTGAGGGCAGGCAAGAATTGTTTAAGAAGTGAAGTAGGAAGCAGGACAAAGAAGGAGGTGAGGAGGGGATGATATGCTGGCATTTTACCTGTGCATCCAGCCCAGACTCTTCTGACCCAGGCTTTTCAAAGTATGGTCCATGGACCAGTGCAGGACCACAGGCTGCTTGTTGCTGGTCTCAATTCAGAGAAGCAGCTTATGTCAGATGCAAAAAAAAGAAAAGAATTACTAAGCACACTATTCCATGCAGCTGAAATTTTTCCCTCTTTGAAAGTGGCAGAGTATTCATTGACCTTCTGGCTGGGTTCCCTTTCTCATCTTGGTGTACAGAGCAGGGAGTTTTGGGTAACATCTCCTACTGACAGTTCTGCCTTAATATCCCATAGACCTCTCACCATCACCTACCTCCTAAACCAACTTTTGCTCCTTGACTGTCTCCTGCAGGGAGCTGATGCCTCCATGCACCAGGTCTCCAAGACAGAAACATGGGGGAAGGCAGTTTATTCTAGAACTCCAGCACCCTCCTTGATCAGTCATTCACCAGACTCCTCAATACTCTTGCTACTTAGCTCTCAGATCCACCCTCTTCTCTCCAGTCTCAAGATTGCCAATCTAGTCCAGAGTACCAAGACTGGGCTTGGATATTACCACAAACCTTGGGCAAGCCACCCATCAACACTGCTATCCCAATGAGCTGTCCACACCCAAATCTAAACACCTCACTTCCTGGGCTAATCCGTCAATGGTCCCTCCTCATCTATAGAAACACCCTGGAATGGTCCTAGACCCTGCCTCACAAGCTGGGCATTTTGAACTACTGGCGTCTGCCCTTTATCTGACCTCTGAGTATTCAAGCACACTGCTCCCTTCAAGTGTGATTTTTGGTTTCCTGTGTCTGTCACTGCAATGCCTTACCCCTAGGAATAGAATCTGCCACACCAACACCCAGAACAGTGTCTGGGAAAGCGTAGGCTCCCAGTGCTTGTTTGTTGAATGATTAAATGAAGTCAAGACAGAAAGGGACAACGTTGTTGGCCTCATACTGAGCAAAGGTGATGAAAGTGGGGTCATGAAATGCCACGTGGCTATGGTCAAAGTGGGCATTGAGCCTGGACTCCACAGAAATTTGGTCACAGAGATGGCAGGGTAGGAAAGCGGGAAGTCATGTGAACCAGGGCTTAACATGCTTCCACTGGCTGTGACTTCTCTGTCTGTATCTGATACATTCACTACAGCTCTCCTGCCTCACATCAGAAGCATCCATGGCTGAGATCACCTTGCAAAATGAGAGTCCTACCATCTGCACATTTTGTGTCTTCTCTTCATGTCTGTCTGTCTCTGGTTTCTCTCTCTTCCAACCCAAATACCACTACACTCCCAAGCCCTGCCCCGCCCCCAGCAATTCCACTACTATTTTGGCCTCTGCCCTTGACTTTGACCCTATTTACTTACGATGTCATTTTTCACATTCCTTTAAGATATGACTGGCAGAATCTGGCCCCAGATTCCAACATAAGCAATAGATGCTAAGAGAGATCCAATTCTAATATTCTACCCTGGTCTTTAGGACTCCATTTGTTATTATTGTCACTTTATGCTAAAGAATGTCAGGTAGGGCAGGGAAGGGAGTTTGGGGGTGGGGTAGGGGCAGAGGAAAACTAGCACAACCTTTTGGAGCCAAATAATAGATTATGGCTGGAAACTCCCGTCTTGATTTGCCTCGAGGGCCACAGTTATATTTGGCTGGCCCCCGATTGACATAATTATTATTGCCAGAAAGTAATTTTAGAAAGAACTTAAAAGGAGGACATGGGTGATTAAAGTTCTAATAATAACATTTCTAAAAAGTCTGGGTTAATGAATCTATAACTCAGGTAAAAGAAAAGAGGCTTCAGGTGTTCAGGGATTAGTGCCTGGAACTGAGTTTGGAAAGAAATATTCTGTGGGGAAGTCAAGTAGGGCAGAGACAGATCACATGCCCCTAAGAAATCTTGGGGAAATAAAAAGAGAGAGAGAGAGAGAGATGTAGAGAGATGTAGTTCTTTTCTTTCTTTCTTTCTTTTTTTTTTTTTTAACGAGGAATGTTCCTCTAAAATTTTTGCAAGTAGAGTTATACAAAGTAGATAAAAAGCAGCAAAGCAGCTTGGTTCATTCACTGAGCATCTCTTACGTGTAAGGTACTGTACTAGTTCTGGAAGATTCCCATGGGTTAGAGCAGGGCTGATCTAAGGGCAGACTTAGTCACTCTGGCTGTTTATAACCAGCATCTGCTTTGATTAGGCCAGGGTCCAACCTGATTGGCTGACACCCTGCCAGTTGTTAAATATTTTGCATGTTACCCTTGGATATAAGGCAAACGTTCTGTCCTAAAATAAATTACAGTTTAGAGGATGAGATGGGCCCACAAATAATAGTGCAATGCTGTGTCGTAAGAATTGAATTTCACATTGTCCTTTACAAAGTGTTTTCACTTTCTCTATCACATCTGAACTTAACAACAGTTCCCTGGTGGGCGTTCCTAGTCTCATGTTGCAGATAACAGAGCATAAAGTTCAAGAGGCAGTGATGTTTTCACATTTCATAGAGCAAGATCCTCCTCTAATTGGCCTCCATCTGAATTTCCCACAATGCCCATTGCCTCCCTATTTAAAACAGGAGATTCATGAAAGCAAACCATTGTTTATTTCATGAATTGATTCTTGATTTCTAAATACAGATTTTCATACTTGAATAACTGATGGAGAGCAATCAATGATAGCTCTGTCACTCTGGTCAGATCAGATCAGTCACTCAGTCGTGTCCAACTCTTTGCGACCCCATGGATCGCAGCATGCCAGACCTCCCTGTCCATCACCAACTCCCGGAGTTCACCGAGACTCACGTCCATCGAGTCAGTGATGCCATCCAGCCATCTCATCCTCTGTCGTCCCCTTCTCCTCTTGCCCCCAATCCCTCCCAGCATCAGAGTCTTTTCCAATGAGTCAACGCTTCACATGAGGTGGCCAAAGTACTGGAGTTTCAGCTTTAGCATCATTCCTTCCAAAGAAATCCCAGGGCTCATCTCCTTCAGAATGGACTGGTTGGATCTCCTTGCAGTCCAAGTGACTCTCAAGAGTCTTCTCCAACACCACAGTTCAAAAGCATCAATTCTTTGGCGCTCAGCCTTCTTCACAGTCCAACTCTCACATCCATACATGACCACAGGAAAACCCATAGCCTTGACTAGACGAACCTTTGTTGGCGAAGTGATGTCTCTGCTTTTGAATATGCTATCTACATTGGTCATAACTTTCCTTCTAAGAAGTAAGCGTCTTTTAATTTCATGGCTGCAGTCACCATCTGCAGTGGTTTTGGAGCCCAGAAAAATAAAGTCTGACACAGTTTCCACTGTTTCCCCATCTATTTCCCATGAAGTGATGGGACCAGATGCCATGATCTTCGTTTTCTGAATGTTGAGCTTTAAGCCAACTTTTTCACTCTCCTCTTTCACTTTCATCAAGAGGCTTTTTAGTTTGTCTTCACTTTCTGCCATAAGGGTGGTGTCATCTGCATATCTGAGGTGATTGATATTTCTCCCGGCAATCTTGATGCCAGCTTGTGCTTCTTCCAGTCCAGCATTTCTCATGATGTACTCTGCATATAAGTTAAATAAACAGGGTGACAATATACAGCCTTGATGAACTCCTTTTCCTATTTGGAACCAGTCTGTTCTTCCATGTCCAGTTCTAACTGTTGCTTCCTGACCTGCATGCAAATTTCTCAAGAGGCAGATCAGGTGGTCTGGTATTCCCATCTCTTGAAGAATTTTCCAGTTTATTGTGATCCACCCAGTCAAAGGCTTTGGCATAGTCAATAAAGCAGAAATAGATTTTTCTGGAACTCTCTTGCTTTTTCCATGATCCAGCAAATGTTGGCAATTTGATCTCTGGTTCCTCTGCCCTTTCTAAAACCAGCTTGAACCTATGGAAGTTCACGGTTCACATATTGCTGAAGCCTGGCTTGGAGAATTTTGAGCATTACTTTACTAGCGTGTGAGATGAGTGCAATTGTGCGGTAGTTTGAGCATTCTTTGGCATTGCCTTTCTTTGGGATTGGAATGAAAACTGACCTTTTCCAGTCCCGTGGCCACTGCTGAGTTTTCCAAATGTGCTGGCATATTGAGTGCAGCACTTTCACAGCATCATCTTTCAGGATTTGGAATAGCTCAACTGGAATTCCATCACCTCCACTAGCTTTGTTCCTAGTGATGCTTTCTAAGGCCCACTTGACTTTACATTCCAGGATGTCTGGCTCTAGGTCTGTGATCACACCATCGTGATTATCTGGGTCGTGAAGATCTTTTTTGTACATCCTGATAGAAAGTTATAAAAGCCTCATTCTGAGAAAGGAGCCATCAGGAAGCTCAGATGAACTACACAGGGGAAGCATGGATCTCCTTCACACCCTCTGCTAGGTAGTTCTGTGTAAAACAGACACATGCAAATCAAAACAAAAAAGCAAGGACAAGGACAGAGTGGACTGCAGAGAGAGTGAAAATAAACAAAGACGCAAGGAAACAAACAAAAGCTTTAAAGATGAAGAGCACCCGGTTATCCAGAGTCAGAACTTTATTCCTAAACAAGCCACAGTCTATCAGGTAACACAGAATAACAGTACGTGTTCTTCACACCAGCCCTGAGGAAAATAGGTTAAACCTAGTGAAAGTAGTGTTGATAGCTGCAGAAATATACTTGGGATTTATCTGGGAATTCACTCATGCAAAGCACCTCATTCTCCCAAGAGCTGCCTACACATGCAACTACTCTTAAAGACCCTCCAGTCTTGATCTACATGATCACAACTTGTCCCTTAGGCCACAGAGAGGAAAACAAAATCTCTCCTGAGTGTGTGATACTCGCAGTCTGTATCATCATCTGTGCAATCCTCCTGATACAGGAGGATGCCTAGATCCAGGGTCTCAGAGCTGGGACCCTCGGCTGATGTATGTCTTTTCTTCTCCCGCACTTGGTAGGCATCTTAGCCCAGCTCCATTCATGCAAATCCCCTAGTGATTTTCTTCATGGAACCTTGCAGAAATGCTACGTCAGGATGGGAAGGGAACTTAGGAATTGTTTAATGCACTCTCTCTTTTACTAGGAAAGAAGCCCGGGGTTTACAAAGGTGAAATGATTTGTTCAAGGTCACAAGAGAGGTTAGTTGCACAATTAATATTAGAGACTCTAATTTTTGGTCCTTGCCATAGGCATTTGTTCATTTAAATGTTTGGAATAGCTTTACTATCACACACCTTACAAAACTAGTAATTTCAACTGGTGTTATAGCGTCAGTCACAGAAATTAGGCCACCTTATTAGGACCTGCTCACTGGGACATCCTGACCTGTCTGAGGCGAATTTCGGAAAAGTTGATCATAAATACACTTTTGATTAGATTCTGTTTTGCATGTACTGAGAGAATTTTCTCTAGTATGTATTTGAAAGGGTTTCAGAGTAAACTCTTTCAAGCAAAGACGTTTGCAACAATAAATATTTGTTGCCTGATTGTTCTTTTATTTTTTAAATAAAAACAAAAATTTCACAGACGCTGCCAGGCTTGAATTCCCCTGGGCCAGGACTAGAGTCCTCCCTCCAGCTCTCAGCTCCAGGACACCTGGGACAGAGTCCCTGGCCCTTTGGCCAGGCTTCTCCACTAGCTGGGAGGCCCAAGGAAAAGGGATCATTGACCCTGACTCGGGGCACAAGCCCAGATAGTCATAAGCTAAAGAAGCTGCACCATCCCAGTCAAAGCTTGTCATGAGCCCAGTTCAACAGAAGAAACACATTTCCTCCATCAGCTGCAAATTCTTTGCAGAACTTCTAGGAGTTTCCAGCACCCCCTGCAGCCTCCCAACTGCTGTCCCTGTCCTCCTCCACACCCCCTGCCAGACCCCCATCCAGGATGATTCATTCTTCTGACAGCTCTAACTGTATGTCTTCAGGCCTGGCACACTCTTCTCACTGTCGTCCTCCAGCGAATTTTGGTCACTTTGCTACAAGAGTGGCACCAATTAAATCTCCGTTGAGCAGAGGCATTGATCAATTCTGTTCAATCATGAACACCCAGTCCTGAGTCTCAGGCCGGGGACACAGGAGGTGCACAAGTATTTGATGACTAAATAGATGGATTGATTTTCCAAAAGGGAGTCATTGGCCCTGACTCACCTCTGTCATAGCATAGCACCTTCATAGATGCCCCTCCTGCCTGAGGCTGCTTTCCTGTTGCCCTGACACCTAAGATGGCCTGGCTTTGCCACATCTTTTTCCTGGATCTACTTCCTGTGTTCCATACCAGCTCCTGAGACCATCTGCCAGGTTTCTTTGGAGGGTTTTCTTTTTCCTGTTGAGAGCCATCCACTCAGGCCCATCCTAACAGATGAGGGCACTCTCTTCATCCTCCATCTCGGAGAGAACACCTCCATCTAATGCTGAGTCCAAATGCCACTTCCATAGTGGATGGCAGGTCCCCTGACCCCATTCTGCCCTCCAGGAAACAGAGCTGCCCTCTCTATGAGCAGGTACAACTTGGTTTCCCATGACCCCTGTTACCTTGAACACGCCTCCATCCTTGTGGGAAGGTCATCCAGAGGTTACAGGTTTTATCATCGTCACTTGGAGGCAGGATGGTATAATAGTTAAGAATGTGGCATTGGGGATTGAGCAACACGAGGTCAAGTCTGGCAACTTCTACTTCCTATAGGCAATTTGCTTCATTTCACTACCCCTCAGTTTTCTTATTTGTAAAATCTGGAAAATACCAGGACCTAGCTCATAGGGTAGAAGTGAAACTTAAATGAGAAAAAGTTACTCAATTCATAGTACATATTATACATGCTCACTAAGTGTTTATGTGTCTGAGAGTGGAAAAAAAAATGATGAGTTATTTTCAGAGGAGGGCCATGCAAATTGGAGAAGTTGAGAAAGTGTCAGATATGTCATGGGGGAAGCAAAGAGGCTCTGGGTAAAGATGAGGAGGTTGTTGGAGATTAGGCAAGTTTGGAGTGGAGACAATGAAGAATTAGAGAAAGAGGAGGAGATGACAGAAGAGTAAGAGGGAGTTACATGCTAAGCTTCTCAGGTAAGAGGATCTAGGGGAAGAGTCTGGATGTTTTAAGCAAATTTCCTGACCAGCTCTATTCATCCCCCAGACAAAGGTATGGTCTGCAGACTATGTGAACTCACGGCCTTTCTCTTATTTTATAGCTTTATCATTTCCACCACAGTGACAGATACTACTCTGACACTGGGTGGATCCCAGGTGTCTGGCAGATCCCCTCAGCCGTCCTCAGGCCAACTGCTGCCTGCCCACATACAAAGCTGGAGCCCCTCCTAGCCTGTCATGAAGCTTGAACTTCAAATGACTGACTAAAATACGATTATTGAAGAGGTTCAAGGAGTTAGTTCCTTCTTGCTATGAACACAAGAACAGCAAAGTAAATAAAAGTTCAGTTTATTCTCCTGACCTCACTTTGAGAGATAGCCTCCTGTTCATTTGTTCACTCGATACTGTGTCTGGCTCGCTGATGAAAGTCAGGGCTGAGACAAACCCTGACCTGGAACACCAGAAATTTCCACCATTCTTCTGCCTCCTAGGTGGTCTGTGTCTCAGCAGAGGACTCCATGGGCACACTAAGGGCAGGCTGAGGGGCCAGCTTCTCAACCCACCCCAACTTTGAGCTGAGGCTGCTGCTGCTGCTGCTAAGTCACTTCAGTCGTGTCCGACTCTGTGCGACCCCATAGACGGCAGCCCAACAGGCTCCCTGGTCCCTGGGATTCTCCAGGCAAGAACACTGGAGTGGGTTGCCATTTCCTTCTCCAAAAAATGAAAGTGAAAAGTGAAAGTGAAGTCGCTCAGTCGTGTCCAACTCTTAGCGACCCCGTGGACTGCAGCCTACCAGGCTCCTCCATCCATGGGATTTTCCAGGCAAGAATACTGGAGTGGGGTGCCATTGCCTTCTCTGGAGCTGAGGCTAAGAGAGGTTAAATAGCTTACCCAAGGCTACCTGGTCTGGAAATGGTGAAACCAGCTCTCCACCCAGATAATTGGTCTCCCAGCTTCCTTTATGGCCTCCCCTCCCAATCTATTCCCCTTACAGAACTCTCCTTTAAAAGAAGAGTTTCCTCTTCTTTAAAAGAGGAAAGTCTCAAACAGTCACTCTCTTGTTAAAAATATTGGGTTGGCCAAAAATTTCCTTTGGGTTTTTCCATAAGACACAGTGAAAAGATCTGAAAGAACTTTTTGGCCAACCCAATACTTCAGCACTTTCTCTTCCATTTGAATACAACTCATTCTTTCCTTGTGGCTTAGCTGGTAAAGAATCCACCTGCAGTGCAGGAGACCTGGGATCAATCCCTGGGTTGGAAAGATCTCCTGGAGAAGGGAAAGACTACCCACTCCAGTATTCTGGCCTAGAGAATTCCATGGACTGTATAGTCCATGGGGTCCATGGGGTGGCAAAGAATCAGACAGGACTGAGTGACTTTCACTTCCACTTTCATTCTTCTCTAGGCCTGCAGAGAATGCCCTGTAGGGTCTGGCTCCCATTTCACTGCACTGCCTCAATAATGTCCCTTTTCTTTCTCTCACTAAACTCCAGCCCGTCAGATCCGGAAGGAGGCTGATCTCTTTCCAGCCTGAGTGTATGTCTGTGAGCCATTTCCTTCCCAGAAGGCTCGTCCCCAGCTCTTTGCATACTGGACTCCTTTTCTTCCTTCTAGTTTGAGCTTAGATATCACCTCACTTGCAGTTTAAAAAAAAATTAGTTCCTACTCTTATTCTGCATCATAGCCCCCTGTTTATTTTCTTCATGGAAAATAAAATTTTGAAATTACTTGTCAATAATCTGTACTGTTTCTTTCTACTGAAACAGGTTTCTGAAGGCATGAGGTCAGGGGTTTTGTCTCATTTTTCACTGAACACACTCCCCTTTACTTGTGAGGTGATCATTAAATGCTTGTTGAATAAATGAATGAAAGGTTTGACTCAGAGGTAAATTTACATGAAGCCAATAAATTTAATCCTCAGGGCCCCTCATTTTCTAAGGAATGTAGGCTCATGTCCACATGGTAGTATTTTTGAAAAACTTGCAGCAACAAAGATATTTGAGCTGCAATTATTTAAACCTGCAGAAGTGTTTTACATGGGTCTAAACACTTCCAGGTATAGTTATGTCACTACTGGCTAGTCCAAAGCAAGCATGGTGTCCAGGAATACTGCTACTGTCCTCTGGGAGGGCTCACTTGATCTTGGGACACAAGGGTGTGGGCCTGTGGCATCAGAAGTATGTGGATGCGGAGGAGAAACAAAGCCTGGAGTGCACGGCCCCGGCTGGTAGTCTGTGGAAAGTTCTCCCAAATCTTACAGCTTGTTCGTGAAACCTCAGTAGAGTTTTACCAACTTTGGCCACAATCCTAAAAATGTATGTGACATCCCTAAGACTAAGTAACACATCTGAAAGGAACTTTTCCAAATTATTATTTGCTGTTCTTGTTGTTCAGTCTTTAAGTCATAGCTGATTCTTTTGTGACCCCATAGACTGTAGCCTGCCAGGCTCCTGTCCATAGGATTTCCCATGCAGGAATACTGGAGTGAGTTGCCGTTTCTTCCTCTGGGGGATCTCTCCAGGGGCCAAACCCACGTCTCCTGTACTGAAGGTGGATTCTTTACCACTGAGCCACCTGGGAAGCCTGGTAAACACTCATGCAGTTCAGTTCAGTTCAGTCGCTCAGTCGTGTCCGACTCCTTGCGACCCCATGAATTGCAGCACACCAGGCCTCCCTGTCCATCACCAACTCCCAGAGTTCACTCAAACTCATGTCCATCGAGTCGGTGATGCCATCCAGCCATCTCATCCTCTGTTGTCCCCTTCTCCTCCTGCTCCCAATCCCTCCCAGCATCAGAGCCTTTTCCAGTGAGTCAACTCTTCTCATGAGGTGGCCAAAGTATTGGAGTTTCAGCTTTAGTATCAGTCCTTCCAAAGAACACCCAGGACTGATCTCCTTTGGAATGGACTGGTTGGATCTTCTTGCAGACCAAGGGACTCTCAAGAGTCTTCTCCAACACCACAGTTCAAATGCATCTTATAAGGAAAAAACAAATTTCCTACAATTATGGATCCCAGACACTAGTCATTTTGCATTACAAAAGGTGAACTATTTCTTAAAACCTTTTATTGGAAAATTAGTTGATTTAAAATGTTGTGTTAGTTTCAGGTATACAGCAAAGTGGATCAGTTATTCATATACATATATTCACTCTTTTCTTTCTTTTAGATTCTTGTCCTATATAGGCCAAAAGAGAGCACTGAATAGAGTTTCCTGTGCTATACAGCAGGTTCTTATTAGTTAACTAGCTTATATATAGTAGCGTATACATGTCAATCCCAATCTCCCAATTTATCCTTCTCCCAACCCTGCCTTATCCCCCATTAACTACAAGTTTGTTACAGGCCTGGCACATAATAAGTACTATATAAGGGTAGGCAATTGGTAGTTGATTGAAGATGTGGAGTATTCACTGAGGGTGAACTTCACACAAATTAAAAAATATAATTTAAGAGGTCAGGAGATCTTAGGATGGAATGCAGAATGTGACAAAATAGCCTAACTGGTGGTGTTGGAGAAGACTCTTGAGAGTCCCTTGGACTACAAGGAGATCCAACCAGTCCATTCTGAAGGAGATCAGTCCTGGGATTTTTTGGAAGGAATGATGCTAAAGCTGAAACTCCAGTACTCTGACCACCTCATGCGAAGAGTTGACTCATTGGAAAAGACTCTGATGCTGGGAGGGATTGGGGGCAGGAGGAGAAGGGGACGACAGAGGATGAGATAGCTAGATGGCATCACTGACTCGATGGACGTGAGTCTGGGTGAACTCCAGGAGTTGGTGATGGACAGAGAGCCCTGGCGTGCTGCGATTCATGGGGTCGCAAAGAGTCAGACATGACTGAACGACTGATCTGATCTGATTACTAATGTGTGAAACAACCTTACTGAAAGGGATGGGGGTGGGGAAGGAGTGACCTAAGTCACTTTGCAAATTAGTAGAATCTGTAAGACTTAAGGCCAAAGAAACTGTGTGTAAGTACTGTACTCTAGCTGATAAAGCTGAGTCTCACAGGAGGAAGAGTTAACAATTCTGATATTGCTGCACAACTGTACTGGAATTGAACAATTAAAAGAGGGTGGATGGTGGAAGCAGGCTTCTCACCGTTGAAGTGGGAGGTTAGCAATATCAAGGAAAAGGGTCTGGAATGATACATGAAGTAATAGTTGAGAGAGGCAGACCTTTGTACTAACTGATGTTTAGCTTAATATAGATAAGGATGGTTACATATAGAAATATACATAGATATGTATATTTACACAGGTTAGTATATACATTCAGATCAGATTAGTCGCTCAGTCGTGTCTGACTCTTTGCGACCCTGTGAATTGCAGCACACCAGACCTCCCTGTCCATCACCAACTCCTGGAGTTCACCCAGACTCACGTCCATCGAGTCAGTGATGCCATCCAGCCATCTCATCCTCTGTCGTCCCCTTCTCCTCTTGCCCCCAATCCCTCCCAGCATCAGAGTCTTTTCCAATGAGTCAACTCTTCGCATGAGGTGGCCAAAGTACTGGAGTTTCAGCTTTAGCATCATTCCTTCCAAAGAAATCCCAGGGCTGATCTCCTTCAGAATGGACTGGTTGGATCTCCTTGCAGTCCAAGTGACTCTCAAGAGTCTTCTCCAACACCACAGTTCAAAAGCATCAATTTTTCAGCGCTAAGCCTTCTTCACAGTCCAACTCTTACATCCATACATGGCCACGGGAAAAACCATAGCCTTGACTAGACGAACCTTTGTTGGCAAAGTAATGTCTCTGCTTTTGAACATGCTATCTAGGTTGGTCATAACTTTCCTTCCAAGGAGTAAGCGTCTTTTAATTTCATGGCTGCAGTCACCATCTGCAGTGATTTTGGAGCCCAGAAAAATAAAGTCTGACACTGTTTCCGTATTTTGTCAGCTGTAAGGTCCTAGAAGCAACTAAATTTTAGTATTAATGAATGTACTTAATATTTAGATCTTGTTTTGTAATACCAATCTCCATTAGAAGGAACCAGAGTTCCTTGGAGGAATGGTTGATTTTATGACTGAGGAAGGAAATATACAAGATGATCCTGGAATATCTCCAGTGTCAGAAAGTAAAGTGTTAAAAAAAAAAATAGCAACATAAGGACAGGGTATTTCAAAGGTGGCATTGGAGCCAAGTAAAACAGCCCCCAATGGTTAAAGTTGGGAATAATTTGAGCAATAGAGCAAGTAAAATAGTATTGGATTATAACCCAAAGTATGAAATAAACATCCATGTACCTGTAATAATTAAATAAATGATTGAATACATAAATAAGTGAGAAGAGATAAATCTCCCATGCTGAAAATTTCAAATTAATTTATGTAAATACTCTGTCTCAAGGAGGTGGAGCATGACTCCCTACTCCTTAAATGTGGCCCAGACTTAGAGATGTCCTTTCAAAGGGGACAGATTGAAAGGAGGGAGGGAGCACGAGGAGTGATATGTGCCTTTGATAAGGTGTAATGAAAATGACAGTTTATCTCTGTGGTTTTCCTCCTGAAACCTGCAACCTCAGTCTAATCATGAGAATAACATCAGATAAATCCCAACTGAAGGGCATAGTACAAAATCCCTGGTTGGTAGCCTTCCAAAGTCACAGTGAGGTGAAGGTATTAGTCGCTCAGTCCTATCCAACCTTTGCGACCCCATGGATTGTAGCCCACCAGGTTCCTCTGTCCTTGGAATTCTCCAGGCAAGAATATTGATAGCTTTCCAGACCAGGTCTCAAGACCAAGGGAAGGAAGAAAATGCCACAGTTAAGAGGAGCCTAAAGAGACCTGACAATCAAGTGTCGTGTGGAGTCTGGATGGGGTACTGAAACAGAAAAGGGACATTTACTTAAAAATGAAGAAAACCTGAACAACGCATTTGTTGCAGGAAGGAGGACCCCTTCCAGGGCCCGAAACTGGGCTCTTGTCTAACATTCAGAAATGACTTGTCTGAGGAGACACATGTGCTGACAAAGCAAGAGATTTTATTGGGAAAGGGCGCCCGGGCTTAGAGCAGGAGGGTAAGGGAACCCAGGAAAACTGCTCTGCCGCGTGGCTCACAGTCTCAGGTTTTACGGTGATAGGATTAGTTTCCAGGTTGTCTTTGGCCAATCATTCTAATTCAGAGTCTTTCCTGGTGGTGCACGCCTTGTTCAGCCAAGATGGATGCCAGAGAGAAGGATTCTGGGAGGTGGTTGGACAGGTGCTGTTGCCTTTTGACCTTTCCCGAACTCTTCTGGTTGGTGGAGGCTTATTAGTTCCCTGTTCCTCACCAGGACCTCCTGTCATAGAACAACTCATGCAAATGGTAACTATGGTGCCTGGCCAGGGTGGGCGTTTTCAATCAGTGTGCTTCCCCTAACACATTGACTAGTTAAAGGTAATGTATTACTAACCCTTCATTAATGGCAGCTAATGTACCATGCAAATGGAAAAGACCAGTAATGGGGGAAACTGGTGTGAGGTGTATGGGAACTCTGTTCTATCTTCACAATTTTTCTGTAAATCAAAATTTATTTCAAAAATTTGTTTATTTTTAATCAGACACGTCAGAGGAGGGACTGAATCATCTTTCTAGGGTAGAAAATAATTACAATATCATTGTAATAGGAAAAGGACGTTAAAGAATATTCAATCAAAACACAAGGAGAAAGTATTTTAAAGATGTGTCACACACATAGAGGTCAGAGCATTGAGTCAGGAATATCAGTTGTGAAATTACATTGTATTTCTGTGTTCTGTAAAATTTGTGAACTACCAGCTTTTCCAAATATGTAATGTGCTGTGGTTTCTCATTCTAAATGAAGTCACTTTTGTATCTTTCTTAGTATATGTTGCTTTGTACTATTTTTCTTAAATTGAACCACCAAACTGTATAAACTTCGAGTCCCACAAAACTTGAAGGAAACACTTTCTGACTCCAGGGCCATTATAGTTCCTGACATTCTTCGGGGTCAAGGTCTGGGTCTGTCTGCAGCCCCACCCATGGGTTTGGGGACTTTCCCAAACTCCTTATTTGAAGCAGCCTCCCCGCCTTCCAGAACCTCTGCCACCTCAACTGCTGGCATCTTTAACTCACTGTCATTGAGCAGTTGTCTATTCCTGTTCCCACATTTTGCATACTGCTTGGGCACTCTTCCTTTATACCAGAGAGTCTCATTCCTTATTTTTTTAATCTTTTTTTTTTCTTTCTTCCCTTACGTTTCTTTCCTTCCTTCCTTCTTTCTTTCTTTTTTCCCTTCCCCCTCTCCTTCTCCCCTGTCTCTCCCTCCTTTCTCCCCCCTCCTCTCTCAGGCTCCGTCTTTCTTTCCACTGTATTAAGGTACATGTAAAAAGCTGTACATATTTAATATATAAAATATGTAAATGTGGGCACATGTATACATCCATCAAACAATCACCACCATCAAAATCATGGATGATGATGATGATATGATCTGTGTGTGTGTTAAGAACATAAGACTTACCTTTTAGAGAATTTTAAGGATACAATATAGTATCATTAGCTGTAAGCACTATGCTGTATGGTAAACCTTTTATTTAATCTTGCTTAAAATCCTGCAGCAATGTTAGTTCCCTTGTTCCTACATGGCTCCCATGGGCTTCTCTCCAGGCAGACCCATCTGATCGCTCCACATGATTACGATCCCTTTACAGGTAACTGGTCATCCCATGTCATCAGTGTGCAGGTTGTGTCTCTAAACAATATCTTGCACATATTGTGTCCTGTGACATCTGGATTCTACTGTGATGTCAGAAGTCAAGTTCCCACCCTGGTGATTTTCCTCTTAGATTCTCTGATAATAAAAATCATAACTGTCTTTTCTTTGAACGTCCAAACTGACTTCCAAAGTTCTAGAATTGGTATATGGTTAGCTTTTCTCAGAGTTTTCTTCATACTTCCTTATAATTTGTTCGGTGCATTTACATTGAAAGAAGTTATTGATACCATTGACTTTATCCTACCATCCTGCTATTTGTTTCCCTTTTATTCCCTTCCATTTTTTTGTTCCTCTGTTTCTCTGATTTTTTTTTGTTTTATGTTTTTTTAACATTCTATTTTATTTCTTTTATTAACTGCTTAGTATATGTCTCAGCTTTTGCTTATTTAAAAGGTATTCATTTTATCTTCAATTTTGAAAGGTATTTTTCTTTAGGATCTGGAAACCTTGGTTGACAGACTTTAAAAGCATTGTTGCGGTGCCTCTGGCCACCACTGTTTGTGACAAGAAGTAGTCTTAATTGCTCATCATTTCCTCCTGTTTATAATTTTTATAAATTATTTAATTGATTATAACTTTTAATTTTTAGTAGTTTTAGTTCCCATATACCCTCTTTCCCCGGCTCACAGTTTTTGCTATTATTAACATCTTGTATTAGCATAACACATTTATTAAAATTGATGAACCAATATTGATGCATTATTTTGACCAAAGTCCACAGTTAACATTAGGAGCATTAATGCTCATTAGGGGTCACTCTTTGTGTTGTACATTCTATGGGTTTTGACAGATACACAATGTCAAGTACCCACCATTATAGTATTTTATAGAGTCATTCCACTGCCTTAAAAATCCCCTGGGTTCCAAAGATTTATCCTTCTCCTCTCTCCCCAAACTCTTGGCAATTGCTAATCTTTTTAACTATCTCTATAACTTTGCCTTTTCAGAATGTTATACAGTTGGAATCACATAGTATGTAGCATTTTCAGACAAGTTTTTCTAAATTATATGCATTTATGTTTCTGCTGTGTGTTTTTATGGCTTGATACCACTGATCGTTTCTTCTGTTTTCCTTTCTCTTCTTCCTCTTTTTTTAGTTTTGGCTTGTAAGTGTGACTATGATGTATCTGGGTGTGGTTTTCTATATATTAATTTTGCCTAAGGTTTCTCAAACTTCTTAACTTTGTAAGTGATCTTTTTCTTCAAATTTGGGACTTTTACAGTGACTATTTCTTGAAATAACTTATTTCCTGCTCTGTACTTTCTCTTTTCTTCTGCAACTGCAATTACATGACTGCTGTATTACTATTTAATATTGCTCTGCAGTTTTCTAGGATAATTTATATCTATATTTATCCAAGTTGGTCCACTGTCCCTTTATTCTGCTGTCTCTAATTTCCTGTTAAGGCCTTCAGGTAAAATTTTAATCTCAATTATTTAAATTTTCAGTCCTTAAATACACATTTGGTTCTGTCTTATAGTTTTTTCTCTGCTTTTAATATGTTTTACGTTTACTCATTAAGAACATATTTTCTTCTAATTCACAGCCATGTATTAAGTAAATTCTTTAAAGTAATTGTCTGCAAAACTGAATATCTGGGCCACCCCGAGGTCAGTTTCTATTGACTTCTTTTGCTGATGAGAGATCACATTTTCCTGTTTCCTTCCATGTTTAATAGTTTTGATTGCATATTAGGTATTGTTAATTATATCTTGTAGAGACTGTGGATTCTGTTATCATTCTCTGAAACATTGAGCTTTATTCTAGCAGGCATTTCCACCACTGGTTAATCACTTTGAATTTGTTTAGGTTTTAGTTTAAGCTTTATTAGGGAAGATAATGGAGTGGGATAATGGAGTGGGTAGCCTATCCCTTCTCCAGTGGATCTTCCTGTCCCAGGAATCGAATTGGAGTCTCCTGCATTGCAGGTGGATTCTTTACCAGCTGAGCTACCAGGGAAGCCCTTTATTAGGGAAAATCTATAAAAAGATCAAGATGTTTTCCAGGCTTTTATCTTGGTGGGTCTCAAACTACTAACCTTGTCTTCCATGCAGACCTACTCAAGGCTTGGTTTTAAGATTTTTTTATAGAATAGGTTTTATTGTAGGGCATTTTCTTTACATCTTATATGTATTTTTCCTAGGATTTCAGCTGGTTAAGCTGATAGTTAGGAAAGCCTAAGATGTTGGTATCCAACATCTGTCAGTAGGACTGGACTACAAGTGCCTCTGTTCTGCTTACAACCCTATAGTGGCTGTTATTTAAGTCTCCGTGTGTCTCCTTCTGTGCAAGTTCAGCCCATTCCTCACCTGAGAACTCATAGGGAACCTCCAAATAGAGTTATAATCTTCTCTTCACACCTTCCTTCTCTCCTGTGTCCTGCCCACTGATTTCAGGCCCTTGAAAAGCTTCAAGTGCTGACCTTTAGCCAAGAGACTCCTCTGTAATCTGCTTTTACTCTGTCTCTCTGTGCTGTGCCACAAGGAGAGAGCTGGGGCCAGAGTGACTTTCACCTTGTGAGTTTGTCTTTTCTCAGGGATCAGACTCTGGTACTTCCATTGTATTGATCAATGACTGAAAAAAGCCCTCATATATTTTGTCCTGTTTTATATTTTTTTACGGAAGTAAGTCTAATTCAGTAATAGTTACTTCATCATGACCGAGCTTGATGTCTTAATTAAGCCAGAATTTAAATCCTTGCCATCTGAATCCAGAATTAGTCATCTCAACCACTATGCTATCTTGTTTTGGTCTTAAAAAAAAAAAAAAGAAGTTGAAACCTCTAAAGAAATTGTGGGGCAAGGCAAAGTGAATGATTAAAATCTTGATCAGGGAAGCTGACCAAGGAATTTTCACTTTCAAACAGGATGCGATGGAAAAAGCTGTTTATTTGAATAACAGTAATAACACCACCTTATGGACTTTCAGTATCTTCAAAACGTTTTTCTGCCCATTATTTTATTCCCACAAGAAATCTTGTTATATTCTGATATATTAGATGCTATCACTCTTGTGAGACAAAAAACTCAGAGACCAGGAACAGTGGAGTAACCTGACTGAGATCACACAGCTAGTTAATGAGGTGGTAGGGCCAAGATCTTGGTCTCCAAATCCAAACATTTACTATTCGGACTCCCCACTCTCCCCCAAAATTAAGGGCGTTCTCACAGAAAAGAAGGAGTCTAGGAAGTGGTTGTAGCCTTACGTCAAGAGAGAACACTTTGGTCCAAGCTATGGCTAATTGATAAGGAAACTGGCTGTAATGCAGGAGACTCGAGTTTGATCCTTGGGTTGAGAAAATCCCCTGGAAAAGGAAACGTCAACCCACTCCAGTATTCTTGCCTGGAAAATCCTATGGACAGAGGAGCCTGGCAGGCCACAGTCCATGGGGCTGCAAAAGGGTCAGACTTGGCTTAATGAATAAATGATAATAGCAACATGCAGTTAAAACTTAGAAGACAGCAAAGTCATCTTTCTAAGCTTTCTAAACAGCCCTGACTTCATTCTCTGCTCTCTCTTATCAAGGAGAATACTGTTCTATGTAGAGTAAGAACCGTGTAATAAATAACTGCAAGTCCCTTTGCAAATATCTAATACTAGAGAAGTAATTATTAGTTTATCTCTTCATCCTGAGTGTAGATTTATAGCCTATGAGACCTGGGAATAATTTACATAGCACATATATTTGCAGGTATATTATGCCTACTTGTCTCACCTTCTGGAGAAGAGAATTTATATAGTAAGTTTGGGGTGGGATTAATTAAGGTTGAGTTTTTTAAAAAATATCTTCTCAACAGCAGCCTTGCTGGAAATGCTCACTAACTTTTATCAGTTGAGGTTCATACTGGCTCAGTCAATATTTTATCAATCGTATTTAAGAGTGGTATTTTTACTGTCAAGAGTTTGTCCAGTTTCTGGTTTGTTATTTGGTTGGAGATAACAGGAATTAGAATATTCAAAAATTGGGGCTGATTAGTGGTCCCTGCTCTCAGGTGGCTCAGTGATAAAGAATCCAACCTGCCAATACAGGAGACAAAAGATGTGGGTTTGATCTCTGGGTCGGGAAGATGCCCTGGAGAAGGAAATTGCAACCCATGGCAGTATTCTTGCCTGGAGAATCCCATGGACAGAGGACCCTGGAGGGATGCAGTCCATGGAGTCACAAAGAGTCAGACATGACTGAATGACTAAGCACAGACACACGTGTACTGCTTAGGAAGGTGGTGGTGGAGGACCTGCAGTAGATTCAGACTCCCAGGCAATAAGGATGATGAAAAAGAGCTGACGGTTAACCAAACAGAGTTATCATGGTGTTTTCAAACTTTTATTTTCCCAGCTGGTGGGAAATAAGGACTCAGACTCAAAAATCCAGGGAAGAAAAAAATGAGCTGCAGACAATTTTCTCATATGGAAGATAAGCTATAGGGCCCCAAATAGAAATTCTGCCTGCTATTGGGTGGGAATTTTATCTAGCAGAGAGAATTTCAAAATGCAATACCTTTATTTTAGAGCTGCAGAAACAGAGTCCCAGAAAATTAAGTCCCCTTATCAGACTTAAGTCCCCTGATCACAGTCACATTGTGCAGTCATTAGGAAAACCCCACATTCACTTGGCTCATCAAGAATCACCCCGAAACAGCTCTGAGACAGTGTCTGGATGATAGGTGAGCCTTGCTAGATCTGAGGGGAGGAGAGGGACAGGTGAGCCTGGTGTATGTGGGGGAAGAAAAAGCCTGGCATGCTTTCCAGCACATGAAGCTCTTCTCTATATTTTAGCCCATTTCTTCCTTGCTTCATACCTGTGAAGAAGTTAATATAATCATCTTGATATTAGAGCTGAAATCAAAGCCCAGCAGGTATACAGAGCCAGGCTGTCGGCCATCTAAAGCCTTGGCAGAAATGGAATTTCAACCTGAAATTTTTTTTTCGTACCACATCCACAGCACTTCTAAGGTTTGGAACCCAGTCAGTTTTCCTTTATTAAAATCTGCAGAGCTTGGAGCCTAGGATCCCAGCCGGCCTGAGGACAATGAAGGGCTGCTTTTAAGCAGGGTTCCATGAGCTTAATGCTACCACTGCCTTTTCCCTTGTTCATCTTTAGCAAAGCCTATGTAAATGCAAGTGTTATTTGGGTTAAGAGGATGTCCAGGATTCTTGAGCAACATCAGCAAAATCTGGAGAGAAGATGAAGTAAACCAGTCACACAGTGACAGCAGTCACAAAGCATGCTCCCTGCCTCAAATGTGGCTTTCCTCCCTGTTCCTTTCTTGCTTTTCTTGGTAAGCTTGTCTTTCTCCCCACCAGGAACCAGGCCCCTCTAGAAGCACAGAGAGTGTCTTCTGATTTTAAATACCTGCCATTCTGCTGGATAGCCATAGCAGGTAGCATATTGCAGCCATGTTAGCAGTGCGTGGGCGCAGGCTAAGTTGCATCAGTCCTGTCTGACTCTTGGCAACTCTTTGAGTAAGTAAAACATCTGAAAGAAACTTTTCTAAACTATTATTTGATGTTCTTGCTGTTCAGTCTTTAAGTCATGTCTGATGCTTTTGTGACCCTATAGACTGTAGCCCACCAGGCTCCTCTGTCCATAAAATTCTCCAGGCAAGAATGCTGGAGTGGGTTTCCATTTCCTCCTCTAGGGGATCTTCCAGACCAAGGGATCAAATCCATGTCTTCTGTATCTCCTGCATTGCAGGATTCTCTATTGCTGAGCCACCGGGGAAGCCGCCATGTTAACAGAGACTTATTAAATAAAAATGAATCTGTGTACATAATTCTACCACAACCCATTGAAAAGTTCATAATCCTTGTTTTTTTTTTTTTTTCTTTTCCTTCTAAGGAGCTTTTCTAAGCCTTTTTTGGTGTTTTAAAGATAGAAATGGGTCTTGTAATTTTAAAATGTAGACTCATAATTAAAGAGGCATAACTTAGGACAATGTGGGGTTTTCCCTACCACATAGAAACAGATAGCTAATTTGATTAGTTCAAAGAGAAAATATTCAAATGTTTTGGTAGGTGTTTTCCACAAAGATGAATGTGTTCTGAATGGTTAGTAGTCTTCTGTATAAGGTTGTCACAACTGGATGGAGAGTAGAAAAAGATTCTGATATTTGATTCAATTGCACAGGTTGATGTTTTGGAATCAAAGGCTGCATCTTTATGTGGCAAAGTTAGCGGTTGAAAAGTAAACATTTCCACTACCTGGTTATGTGGTTGACACCCTTGCTTCCGAAAGCATGATCTCCAGCATCAGCCTCAGCATCACTTGGAAGCTTGCTAGAAGTGCAGCATGTCAGCTGCGTCCTGGAACTGCTGGATCAGAATCTGCATTTTATCAAGATCGCCAGGTAAGCTGAATGTACATTCCTGTGTGAGACACAGAGAAGTTATTTCTAGCTGTTTGTATTTGGGACTATGGAGGTGCCTGATTTCACCCCCACAACTTGAAGCAGGTAAAGAGTTGGGGGAATTTCTCACCATGAGAGAAGACCAGAATAGCCAGGAGCTTTGGAGCCCTGAAAGGACCCATGGGAAGAGGAAGTTACAATTGCTTTTAATAACAATCTATTGAGATATAGTTTGCACGCCGTGCGATTCACCCTTTTAAAGTATCCAATTCAATAAGTTTTGTATATTCAAATCACCACCACGACCAATTTTAAGACACTTTCATCATTCTTAAAAGAAGTCCATACCAACTAGAGGACACCTGCCAATGGCCCTTCCAGTCCCCAGTCCTAGAACAAACACTGATCTACTTCTCCTCTTTATGAATTTGCCTACTCTGAACTTTCATATAAGGGCATCACACAATATGTGGCCTTTTGTGACGGGTTTCTTGCACTTGGTATAATTTTTTCAGGGTTTATCCATTTTGAGCATGAATTGAAGTATTTCATACCTTTTGATGGCCAAATAATATTTGACCCTATGGATGTATCTCATATCTATTCATCTGTTGGTGGACATTTGGGTTGTTTTCTGATTTTGGTTTTAAAGATGCTGCCGTTGTGCTGTTCAGTTGTTCAGTCATGTCTGACCGAACTCTTTGTGACCCCATGGGCTGAAGCCCACCAGTCTCCTCTGTTTGTGGAATTTTCCAGGCAACAATACTGGATCGGGTTGCTATTTCCTACTATGAACACTCATTTACAGGTTTTCCTGTGAACATATACTTTCACTTAGAGCCATTTTTGACCCCTAAATTAAGTGACTGATGTAGCTTCCAATAAGAAAGGCAAGTAGGCAGGGCTCCTTGGAAGAACATCAACTTACTGAGAAATAAATCCTGGTGCCTGATCCAATTCTGTCATTCGCTATATGTGCACCTTTAGCAAACCATGTAACATCTGAGAAACACCTCTGCAAAATGATAAAATACCACATCAACTCTAGGGACTTTTTGTGAGCGCCACATGAAATGATGAACACAACCCATATTTAAATGCAAAATATGCACAAACATAAAACGGTCTCAACAGTCTGACAGTCCTTATATCATTCTCAACACGCATTTGGCAATCCTTGACATTGTCAGGCTTCCCTGGTAGCTCAGTTGGTAAAGAATCCACCTGCAATGCAGAGCTCTCAGTTCAATTCCTGGGTGGGGAAGATCCACTGAAGAATGGACAGGCTACCCACTCCAGTCTCCTTGGACTTCTGTGGTGGCTCAGCTGGTAAAGTGCAATGTGGGTGACCTGGGTTCGATTCCTGGGTTGGGAAGATCCCCTGGAGAAGGGAAAGGCTACTGACTCCAGTATTCTGGCCTGGAGAATTCCATGCAATGTATAGTCCATGGGGTTGCAAAGAGTCGACACGACTGAGCTACTTTCACTTTCACTGATATTGTCAAGAGCTGGTGAGCTAAAGACCTCTTTTTTCTGAGCCTGGAAAGGAGGACCACATTGCAGACCTCCCTGTCTGGTGCCTAAAAAGATTACTTGTTCAGCAGACATGCTAGTGCACTGTGACTCTCTGAAGATGTGCTTAAGCATTCAAGTCAACAGGCAACCTCATGTAGGGCAAAGAAGCATCTTATTCACAACGGCTTGCTACAGAAAAAACAATAGACTTTAAAAACTAATTAGTTAGTGACTTTTCAATGTGCTCACGGGCTTCTGGAGGGTGGTAGAATGGAAGCGAACAGAGAAGTACAAGAGAAGATCTTGAAACATTACATTGTTTTCAGGGAAACCAGTGGGGCCTCCTCACCTTTCTTATCAATAATCAGAAACATATTGTATTTCTGGTAAGGAATACACCCTAGAATTGGCATACAGGGGCCTTTTTGGAAAGTGTGGTCCAGGAAGACCACAATTCTCTAAAGAAGAAGGAGAAACAACAGAGAAAGAGAAGGGAAAATCAAGCAATTACGGCTTCTGCTGCCATTAAGGAAACAGCAGAGCCCACATATAGTCCAGGAGTGTTTCAAGCTGAGTATGAGCCCTGTGGGCTCCCCCATGCCCTGTTTGACCCCCAGAAGCAGAGAGGAGTGCACAGCCTGAAACTCTAACTTCATAAAAGGGTGGAGAGCACTGGGTGTGTGGGCAGAAGGGGATTTATCTGCTTCCGGCGCCAGACCCTTTTGCTAAATCAAAATGCTGTGGTTTTACTGGTTATACTTGTTAATACAATCCCTGCCCTTTCAGGATATGTGTGTGGTAACAGCACCATCTGGGTTAGTGAAATAGATACTCTCAGGTACAACAGACTAAACACAGCAGGATGTTCATAAAACTCTTGATCCAGGAGCCCTTTGGGCCACCAAGGGGAGGCACAGAGGTTATATAAGCAAATTACTAAGTCAGGTTGAAACCAGACCTACAGACATTTTTATAATTTAAAAAAATTTGCCCACACCACAAGAGGCTGACTCTCAGACTCCTCCCCGAGACGTGCTAGACCACCCTGAGGTGCCAGCAGCGCCTTAAGCAAACACGGGCCCTTCTTGCTGCCTGGCCACCACCTCTAGGAAACCCACCCCTCTCCTAGCCCTGGGTATCAGGGCAACTTGGCAGGACAAAATCATCTTTCTAGAACATTCTATTGCTACATTGTTGTATTAACTTCTACAAGGGGAAAACCATTTCATTGGAAGACTTCATATCTCCTTCCCAGGGTGATAACATGGACAGAGAAACTATGAACAAAGGAGCCATGAAGCTTACATTCAAACCCCAGCTCTAGAAACTGGTGAGTAGTGGGATCCTGGGGAAATGATTTTGCCTCCAGGAGACTGTGTCTCTTCATCTGTTCATGTTGCTAGGACAGCCTGCCCCACAGAAGTGTTCTGCAAGGCACACAAGCTTGACATCTGGATGGAGTAGGCATTCCAAGAAGGCTAAGAAGGACTGATGTTGAAGCTGAAACTCCAATACTTTGGCCACCTGATGCGAAGAGCTGACTCATTGGAAAAGACCCTGATGCTGGGAAAGATTGAAGGCGGGAGAAGGGGATGACAGCAGATGAGATGGTTGGATGGCATCTGAGTGACTGAACTGAACTGAGATGTTTCCCATCACCCCAGTACATGATTTCCCCTACAACCAAGAAGCCAGGGAGCCTAAGATTACCACATGGAGAGGAAGCACCAGAGAATTATCACTCTCCATCCCCCATGCAGGAGTGGGGAGGGGGGCAGTCCAACCTGACAGCACTCACCTCTTCTGTTTACTTACAAACCTTACTTTCACAAAGAAGGCAGACATTGCTTGCTTGGCAAGGTTCCCTTGAAATGGATGCACTCCTACAAACATGTCTGCCTTCACTGAACACTAACCAGAGTACTTGCTGTGCTGATGACCTGGTTCATTCATCATCTAAGGCTGGAAAAGACCTTGGCTCATAAGACACCTACCATGCGTGAGTGCTCAGTTGCTCAGTCATGTCTGACTGTTTGCAATTCTTTGGACTGTAGCCTGAAAGACTCTCTGTCCATGGGATTTTCCAGGCAAGAATACTGCAGTGGGTTACCATTTCCTCCTCCAGGGGATCTTCCTGACCCAGGGATTGAAACTGAATCTCCTGCATCTCCTGCATTTCAGGTAAATTCTTTACCACCGAGGGAAGGCCTCAAGACACCTAAGGCCCAGTGAATTTCCCACTCTGCCTTTGTGACTGCTGGAAAGGTCAAGTGCAGATGATAGGCAAGTAAGTTGATCGTATGGAATCATCAACTTAGGAAACTTAAAGGAAACCTGCTAGAGAGATTTGTCGTGTTCAAAACCAGGAGCAGAGTGAGCTTGTATCTAGGATTCATACCAAGAGGATGCTGATGTACATCTTTAAAAGAAAATTATAAAAATGTGTACCAGCAGGGTTGGGAGTCCCATGGCTTGTTGCAGGTGTTGGGGTCATTCCTCATTGTTTGGGGGTCCCAGATTCATCCTTTTACCCAGGAATCTGTGGTATACAGCATTTTATCTGTGGGGTTGCTCTGCTGATGCCATGTTCAGGGGTGCATGGACCAAGGTCAGAGCATTAACCTCAGCCAGGTGAGTTTGGTCACAGCTTCTTGTCTCTGGTTTCCTCTGTTTTCTCATATCTTTAGTGATGTCAGTGATGGCAACTCCCCTTGAGCTTTGACTTGTGCTTTGAGTACCTTGACTATTCCATTGGAAGTACTTATGCTGAAGCTGAAGCTCCAGTACTGTGGTCACCCAATGTGAAGAGCTGACTCACTAGAAAAGACCCTGATGCTGGGAAAGATTGAGGGGAAGAGGAGAAGGGGGTATCAGAGGATGAGATGGTTGGATGGCATCACCGACTCAATGGACATGACTTTGAGCAAACTCTGAGAGATGATGAAGGACAGGGAAGCCTGGCATGCTTCAGCCCAAGGGATAGCAAAGATTCAGACATGACTGAGTGACTGAAAAACCACAGCTTAGGACCAAAGGAGGTAATGTTGAAAGGACTTTGGAAAGTTGAGATTTGGGTAGAAATGCTGTTGTTGTTCATTTGCTAAGTCATGTCTGACTGACTCTTTGCAACCCCATGGACTGTAGCACACCAGGCCTTCCTGTCCATCACCAACTCTCAGAGCTTGCTCAAACTCATGTTCATTGAGTTGGTGATGCCATCCAACCATGTCATCCTCTGTCATCCCCTTCTCCTCCTGCCTTCAATCTTTCCCAGAATCAGGATTTTTTTCCAATAAGTCAGCTTTTCACATCAGGTGGCCAAAGTTGGGACTTTCAACTTCAGCATCAGTCCTTCCAATAAATATCCATGATTGATTTACTTTAGGATTGACTGGTTTGATCTTCTTGCAGTCCAAGGGACTCTCAAGAGTCTTCTCCAACACCATGGTTCAAAGGCATCAGTTCTTTGGTACTCAGCCTTCTTTGTGATCCAACTCCCACATCCATACATGACTACTGGAAAAACCATAGCTTTGACTAGACAGACCTTTGTCAGTAAAGTAATGTCTCTGCTTTTTAATATGCTAAGTTGGTCATAGCTTTTCTTCCAAGGAGCAAGCATCTTCTAATTTTATGATTTCAGTCACCATCTGCAATGCTTTGGGAGCCCAAGAAAATAAAGTCTGTCACTGTTTCCATTGTTTCCCCATATATTTGCCATGAAGTGATGTGATGTTGAGTTTTAAGCCAGCTTTTTCACTCTCCTCTTTCAACTTAATCAAGAGGCTCTTTAGTTCCTCTTGGCTTTCTGCCATTAGGGTGGTGTCATCTGCATGGTTAGAAATGTAAGGGGGACTATTTTGTGACTAATCGCATGTGCTGAGGGGGAGAAGCACATAAAAAGGTCCATTGGGTTGCTGGGTCCATGTTTGCTTTCAAACCTTCTGAGCTCTCTCTCTCTCACAGGGTCTGTTCACACAGTTGAAAACCAAAGCTAGTCACAGGAAATCCTGTCCTTCCTCGGGTCACAAGGCATAGCTCAGTGCCCAGCCACTGGACAGATAGCACCAGTATCTCTGCCACCTCCCAGCCTCTGTGTTCACCATTCTCCCGGCACAGTTGTCCATTCTGCTTCCAAGACCCATCCTGACTTGAGGAGGGAGGCTCTTGGGCAGTTTCCGCCTCCCCCAGGGGGCTCTGCCTCCAGTCCTCCTAGACAAGCCAGGTCCAGAGATGAACGAAGGACTCTGTCTGGTTCACATATCCCCTCACAGGTAGCCTAACCTGGGTCCAGCCAGTCCTGCGACCTGAGTTAGCCCCTCGTTTACAGCCTCCCTACGGAAATGTGTCTGCTCTGCATGGAGTCATACTAAGCATTCCAGTCTGAACTGGCTGGCCTGAGGCTTGGGCTCTGGTCCCCAAGTTCCTGTTCTGATATCTGTCTGCTCCTCTCTGTCCTTCCCCCTCCACACCCGTTTTCAAGTCCAGTTTAGTTGACTTTCCAAATAGCACTTCCCCCAACTGGGGTAGCCAGCTTCCAAGATGGTCCCCATGGATGCTCCCTCCCTCCCTGCCCTTCACACCCTCATGAGTTTTCCCCCTGTGAGTCAGGAATGACCACAGACTAAAGCTGAAGTAAGAGTGGGTGTGACTTCTGAGACTCTTGTCGTTTATTCTGAGATCTAGCACTAAGCTGGGAAGCTAACTGCTTTGCCCAGAATGCACTCAAGAGTACCCTTTGCAAGGGGCCACATGGAGGGAAACCAGAGCTTTCCACCAAGAGCCAGCACCAGTTTGTGGCCAGTGAGCAGAGTATCTTGGAAGCAGGGCTCAGAGGTCTGGACAAGCATTTATATGACAGCTTTGGTAATGACCTTGCCCTCATGACAGACCTTTAGCCAGAACTACCAGCCAAGCTGCTCTTGAATCTCCTGATCAACAGGAACCATGAAAGAGAATAGGTGATAATTTTGTTTTAAACCTAAGTCTGGGGGTTACTTGCTACTCAGCAGTCAAAAACAAATACACCAGCTCGTCTAATTTCCCTGAAGCGGTGCCCCATCCACCCACTGAACCCCCCGTCACTTCACGAAAGATCCACACCCCACCCCTCTCCCCCTCCCTGTCATGTGCTGGTGATCAATTCATTGCAAATTCTACCCATCTCTGTCACTTTGTCTTGCTGTGAGTAAACGAGCCAGGCTTTTTGTGTGAGTTCTGAAAAAGACTATAACTAGGCAGGCTCCCCACTGCCGAATCCAAACCGGCCCAAAGATGATACTCATGAGGGTGGAATTTCCAAGACTCATGCAATCCGATAGCCTGAGTTTGTTCTAAACTTTAGCCACTTTGCAGATTCACTCTCTAGGTAGAAAGACTAATGCTGTTTCCAGATGTTCCTGTGTCCATTTTACAGATGAGGGAACAGAGTCTGGCATGGGAGCTCCTGCTGGCCTTGGTTTATAGGAGGGCTCAGACTTTTGGCTGATGGCCTGTGATGGGGTCTCAGTCCTGCCCATGGGTCATCCTTTCCATTTCAAGGGCCTCAGCCTAGGACTGAGCCACCCATGGCCTTTCTGCTTCGATACTCTTGACCCACTTCCTTCTGGGGAAACAGTGGATGAAACTGGGTGATGTCATCTAACCGCTGCCCAGCTGCAGACTGCTCGTCATCCATCATCATGGTTGCTGAGTCTCAGAGGGGTGGTCACCTGACACAGGCGGGAGCCCCTGGGACAGAGGAGGAGCTGGGGGTATAGGTCAGTGAGGCAGAGGCCTCAAAACCAGAGCCAAGTACTGACTGGAGCAGAGTGTGAGCCCCAACACAGGCCCCGCCGTCAGCTGTCACATGGCAATAGATAAATATGATAAATGGTCTCCTCAGCCGTCTTGTGAAAGGGCTTCAGCAATGCACTATCATCCTGTTTCCTCGCTGGTGTTCTCATAGATACAGTTGAGAATGTCAACCTGAAATTGAAGCTCCAAACCCCTAAAGATGCAGAGAAATAGATTTTGTCTCAAGACATTTTCTCATTCGGGTTCCTTTTCTTCCCTCTGCCTTGAGATGATTCTCATCTCTAGTTAAAGAAATGCAGAGCAAGAGGTGAGTCAAAGCAGTGAAAGATCTGGATTCAGATATACGTTGTAAAAAGAGGGCAAGTCACAGACAAGGATGAAGGTGGCCGTTTTCAGCGGACATGAGTGAGCCATAGAGAGACAGGAGGGGTGCAGACGTGCGTGTGCGTGTGTGTGTGTGTGTGGCCTGCCTGCCCTCACCTCTGTCTCTAACCTCTTCTCCAGAACCAGTTTACCTCTCTCCACTGGATTTACAGGAGAACCGTGAGGTGTGTGTCAAGCGCACCTGTAACTGTAAGACCTCAAGAAGAATATATGGCCATCACTTTAGAGTTCAAAGTCAGAAGTTCCTGTAGGCACATCTAGGCCCCAAAAATGGTGTTGGGCCTAAAGACTGTCTTGCTCACCAGATAAGAGTTTTGGGGATACTTTCTTTCTCAAGGTTGCTATTACTTCAGGTTTGCAGCAAGGTCCAGGGGTCAAGCATGCCTTGGCCATATCAGTCACTGTTGAGTCATTGGCTTTTTTGAAGGAGCTCCATTGTGTCCACAACGGAGGGCATCTGTGCTCTCTGGCCACCTGAGAACATAAGAAAAAATAATGATAAGAATAGCAGCAACCCTTAAATAGCATCACTGTGCAGGCACTAATTGTTTTACAAATATTCCCTCCTTTAATGCTCACAACAAATCTATAATGGAAGAATTTCTGGTAGCCTCATTTACAGACATGGCACTAAGGCTTAGAGAATTTAAGCAGCTGACTTAACTTTACATGGCTGGTGTGTGGCAATCTGTGTCCTCCACTATCACACTGGCTTTCCAGCAGCATCAGCTCTTTAGTAATGTGAAGCCCTCTTCCAGGAAAGTTTTGAGATGGGACATAGGCCTTTCCTTTCTCCCACTGCTCCCCTACACAAGACCTGAACTCATAATTGTCCCCATAAAAAAAGAAGGAGCTGAGTCAGGTGCCCCAAAGCTACTGAGGGCCTCATGTCCCCATCCTGTTGCTAATAGGTTTTTTTTTCCAGCACTGATTTTCCCTTCCCTCATCCTTTTTGGCTCTGACACCATGAAAGTCACTTAGCTTGCCTTCCAGCCCCGCTGTGGGTACATGACCTAGAAACCCAGGATATGCACATGAAAATTCAAACTTTACTGAAAAGTAGCCTGGGGAAGAGCCATGGGAAGGCTCTGAGCTAGAAAGTGGGCGTGGGCATGGCTCCCAACTCTGCCACATTGGAGTTTCATGTTCTGGATCAGATTATAGAAATATACTTGAGTTTAGACTCTTCATCTGTAAAATCAGAATTAACAAATGCTTGTCTTGTAGAGTTGTGGGGACATAATCAGACCACATGTGTGGAGCCCCTGGTATGGCACCATCTTCATTGTGGGGGCAACTATGAGGTCATCAATGAAGAGGATTCTTGTTCTATGGGCAAGTGTTAGTCACTCAGTCATGTCTGACTCTTTGTGACCCCATGGACTGTAACCTACCAGGCTCCTCTGTCCATAGAATTCTCTAGGCAAGAATACTGGAGTGGGTAGCCATTCCTTTCTCCAAGGGATCTTCCTGACCCAAGGATCAAACCCAGGTCTCCTGCATTGCAGGCAGATTCTTTTCCACTTGAACTTCCAGGGAAGCCAGCATGCATTTCCCCCCCCTATTTCATTTTCAGAAACAGGGATTTGTGAAAATCTTCTTGTTGTGCACCACCGTTGACTCGTCACCCGCCCATTCTATGCTGAGGCGCTGAGAGGTCAAGGCTGATGGACTTAAGGGGTTATGTCTGAGTTGATAACAGAGTGGAAATATTTTGGCAGCAGACAAAATATGGAATGCTATTTTTCCCCATCTTGTGCTGGAGTGCATGTTTTTAACAACCCTCCAGACCTCTAAACAGAGCTATTGACCCCTTATAGTCAATTGCCTGGGGGCATTAGGGCAGAGAGGTCCAGCTGGTGATCGCCACACTCTGCTTCTGCAGATCTCATGTCTCGACACAGCTGGTGTGGGGGATTTTACATTAAGCTCAAAGGATGCTTCTGTGCTTTTCATAGCCCACATCCTGCTTCACCCTAATTGGATCTCTAGCAATGTTTTCTGCAGGCAGAAGCGTTCTATAAAATGTGATGGATGGATGGATGGATGGATGATGAATTACTCCATCTAGGAGGAAGAATGGACTCACAATAGATAGATGCCAGGCCTTTCTAGTTCCAGGTGGCTGACTTTATTGTATTGATGGTGGGCTGGACCACAGCCACCATCCAGACTTACCTGTATCTTCTGTGCAAAGCTCCTCTTAGAGGAGAAAGGTGAAGAGCATTCGGTAGATATTGAGTCTAGGTAGCTTACTTTCTGGGTTCCTGTATTAGCCAGGGTCCAATCAAGAAAACAGAATCCACTGTAAAATTCTTTTTTATTTTTAAAGAGGGAATTTGAGAAACTGGTGACACAGATTTGACAGAGGAGAGGCAGAGGGAAGAGTGTGAGAGGGAAGTGGTTTGATTCAGCACCAAAAACTCAAAATTGCACAGGACTGCCTGTGAAATCCTGTTTGGGTTACATAGAAAGGCCTGGAAAGTGATGAGCTTGACCTCCGTTATTCAAAGTGACTAAGGAAATTTGGGCTGGCTTTCCCTTGGACAGTGATGATCTGAGCTGAATAAAGGCTTCCTTGTGATTGTGAGGGGCTGGCAGTGATCATGAACCAGGAGTGCAGCCACATCATTGAAGTGCAGGAACAAAGACCCAGGGTGGAGCCACTGCACCCTAATCATCCCTCATGCTCCCCACAACTCCCCATAGGTAGTATTGGCCAGGTATTCTAAAAGCCAGATATACATGGATCATCCAAATGAAACCATATGTAGACTTTGGCAGCTCTCAACCATGATGATAAGGGTTGAGGTGCAAAACCCATTCAGACTTTACAACTGGTATCCTAGAAGCCAAATCTTCAAGCAGAAACAAGAAGAGCTATTTGGATTAAAGTGATCAGGAGAGGTAGAAATATTTAAGAGAAAAAAATTGGAAAATAATAAAAAGAATGGGGCCAGCTGTTTCCTGGGGAAACCATTTTCCTCAAATGTGTCACCTTCCTAACTCAAAGCATCACAGTGTAATAAAGAGCATCTCCTGAGAGTGGTGGTGATGGGAATCACTGAGATCACAGTGTCCAGATACACTGACATGTACTCCATGAAGCCAGGTTTGTCATCTGAGAGCTTGAGGGGATGATAGAAAGAGGCAGGTGAGACCTGTGGTCAATACAAATAATCTTTGGTCTCCAGCCATTAACCAGGATGGTTACTAAGACTATTTTGAAGACCTAGGAATATAACTGATCTGACCAAGTCTGAATAGTTCTAAAATCTATTCTTTTAAATATTTATTTATCTGGCTGTGTCAGGTCTAGCTGTGGCTCACAGAATCTTCATTGCATCGGGGGAAACTTTCGTTCAGCATGGGTCTCAGTAGTGATGCATGGGTTTAGTTGTTCATGTGGGATCTTATTTCCCCGATCAGGTATCAAACCTGAGTCCCCTGCCTTGCAAGGTGGATTCTTAACCACTGGACCACCAGAGAAACTCTTAACAGTCTATTTTTTAGAGAAAATTGGCCAAAATAAAAGTCCAGGCTTTAGGAAAGGACCCACAGCCCAATGCCAAGTGGCAGGGGGAAATGTTATTCTATAAACATCATGTCTTAAAGTTCCAGCTCATGGAACACTAATCCTGCAAACGGCTTCATCCTTAAGAAGAGCCTAGTTTGGGAAAGGCTCTCTAATGCATTCTCTTGCCTTCTTGCAGAATTACAGTGCTCATCAGCATATCATAGTTCTGAGCTGGCCTAGAGTAAAGCATTCTCAGCTTCTTCCTTCCACCTAGGGTTTCCCAGACTTCTTTTACAGTGGAAATTACTTTCCCATTACCTGCCATCCCATCTCAAATGGGAAGTGGGGAAAATCTCTTACTGGGGGATTGAAATGTTATTTTCAGAACCTCAGTCCTTTGAAAAGGATCAGTCTTGGATGATGGTCCTCACATGTGCCTTTCTGCAAGATGACCATTTTGATCAGTTACAGATCCACCTACATAAGTTGTCCAGGTAAAAGCAGAGAACTACTAAAGAAACTGGTGTGTGCATGACACTCAGGTCCACACAGAGCTCCCATTGTGACTATTAAGGCCCCACATCAAGATAAATAAATGTCACACTGGGATTATTTCCTCTGTTCTGCTGAATAGTCTTGAAGATAAGGAAACATTCTTCCCAACATAATGAGCCATCAAAATACACTTATATGAAATCCCAGGTACATCCAAGTGATCTGTGCTGCTGACAGTGGGCTTTCTTCTCTCCCATTTCTTTCATTATGTCCCCAACAAAGGAGCTATGCTATTACTCTTGCCCTGGCAAGAGATAGCGTTTCAGCCCTTGGAGATCTGACAATTGCATTTAATTACTTCCAGCACAAGCACCCACTTTATTAGCACAGTCAGGATCAGCAGGGGCTTCCTGTAGGTCTCAGGAGTGGGGGTTAGTTGAGACGTAGGTATAAGGCTCTGTGTTCATACAGAGAGGACAGCATGCTTGTGTGTTGCTCTGTCGTGTCCGACTCTGTGACCCCATGGACTGTGGTCCACCAGGCTCTTCTGTTCATGGGGTTTTTCAGGCAAGTATACTGGAGTGAGTTGCCATTTCCTTCTCCAGGGGATCTTTCTGACCCAGGGATCGAACCCATGTCTCCTGCATTGGCAAACATAGTCTTTACCACTGAGCCACCTGGGAAGCCCTATTTTCTTTCCTATACAAGGTCTAGAAATCAGAACCCAGTCCACACAAGTGCCCGCAAAAGTTGACAAATCAACAAACAAACAGCAAAGTGCAAACTGTGGTGAAATGGGCTTTCTGTGCATTGTTTAACACGTTGAGAAAATTAAAACCTCCCCCAGACCTAGATGGATTGCCTACTTTTGCACTTGACTCCATCCAGTACCCTTTCCAGTTGCTGTCCTCCAACCCAACCCAAGCCTCAACATCGCTTTAAAAAACAAAATAAACCCCCAAACCTGACCTTCCCCTTGTTAAAAATGGTAGCTGTCCTGAGAGCTTTCCCAGTGGTCTGTGTTGATGCAGAAGTGAAGCTTTGAACTCCATCACTGACTGTTGACTCTTAACCAGCTTACCGTGGACCCTGTCAGGAACTCGACACCTTACCACCCCTATGGCACCTCTAGGTGGCTTTGTGCTTGCCCCACCTGTGTAGACACACCTGTATACAGGGCAAACCCCAGAGCACCCTGCAGTTTTAAATACTAACTAAAAGAAGCCCTAGTTACAAACTCAGAGTTGAAGGCACTGCCTTTAAAGTCTCTGGAAATACCCAGTATATCTCCTTCACTGTGAAGGGGCCATCACCACAGCCTCAGGTAAGCTTCCAGGGGAATCTTTTAAAGTCCATTCATCTTTGAGCCTTCAAGTTCTGTCCCAGCCATTTGGGAGCTATAGGTAAACCTATGGGACCAGTCGAAGGATGAGGAGGGGAGAGTGGGTTAAATGAAGGCATGATTTTCTTGTCATCCAACCAAAGGCAGTTTGTTTTACAAAAGAAGCCTTTGCCTAGGGAAATCATTACCATTTAATTCCAATTTATTCTTTAAAATACCTTCTGTCTACACTCATCTATTTCTTTCCTTGTGGTAAGTTGCAGTGAGAGAAGAGCTAAGAGTTCAGAGGTCTGGGTAAACGTGCAAAAAAGTTCAGAGAGCATCTAAATGCTGTCTGATGACCTGGTCAAGAAATTTGACCAGGGAACCTCAGGAGAACTGTGCATCAGACACTCCTGGCTACAAATTCTACTTTTCCTTAATGATAACCATTCACCCATTTCATGTCAGGCAGGAAATTAGAGCAAAAGGATTTCTGGCAACTCCAGAAAGCCTTTCTCCCAGTAAATAGAGTGGTGGGAGGGCAAAGGATGATGGGTAGTTGGACTCTACCCATGGGGAGACACAGAGACAGAGGTCCAGACCTGGGTTCCAATCTTCACTACCCGGGGTTCCAGTCATGCAGGGTCCCCCACACCCTACCTCTAGACTCACAAAAGCTGGAATTCCATGCCTCAGCTTATCATTGTCCACTTAGGGGACCCACAGCTAGGAAAAGATCTTGTGTCTAAGAAGGAATGGGTAGGAAATAGATTCAATTACTCAAAAAATATAAGAATCCCTACCATTTACAAGACACTGTGTTGGATATTATGAGAGATGTTTACAAGATCTAAAACTCTATAGTGTATACTGCTGCTGCTGCTAAGTCACTTTAGTCGTGTCCAACTCTGTGCGATCCCAGAGATGGCAGCCCACCAGGCTCCCCCGTCCCTGGGATTCTTCAGGCAAGAACACTGGAGTGGGTTGCCATTTCCTTCTCCAATGCAGGAAAGTGAAAAGTGAAAAGTGAAATTGAAGTCGCTCAGTCGTGTCCAACTCTTAGTGACCCCATGGACTGCAGCCTACCAGGCTCCTCCATTCATGGGAGTTTCTAGGCAAGAGTACTGGAGTGGGGTGCCATTGTCTTCTCTGCTATAGTGTATAGGGAGGGCTTAATACCAATAAGAAGCTGTGGTACTAAGCCATATCCATGGGTTTCCCATATGGTACTAGTGGTAATGAATCCACCTGCCAATGCAGGAGACAGGGGTTTGATCCCTGTGTTGGGAAGATCCCTTGGAGAAGGAAATGGCAACCCACTCGAGTATCCTTGTCTGGGAAATCCCATGGACAAAGGATCGGACGCGACTGAGCAACTAAGCACACACAAGCCATATACATAAGTAATTACAGTTGCTCAATGAGGTAGGGAAAAAAATTAACTTATTCTGTGAACACCTGGGTTTGGGTCCAAGGTAGTGATGATGAGTTATGTCACTGCAGCATGCCCCACGACATATCTCAGCCTTGGTTTCCCATAAGTAGAAATGGAGATAAAAGGGCCTTTCCCTTAGGATTTTGATGAGTATTAAATGAGGAAAGGCATGGAGACCACCTGGCCACAGATTGATACCATTAGGTGTTTTCCTGACATTGCTATTTCACCCAATGAGCTAAGCAGTGTCTCTTTAGAGTCATTCATAATCTCTGAAGAGGGAAAACCTCATTTACTTTCCTGACCCAGGCATGTCCCAAAGTAGCCTGCCCGACTCCTCTGTCCATGTAATTTCCCAGGAAAGAATACTGGAGTGGGCTGCCATTTTCTTCTCCAGGGGATCTTCCTGGATCCGGGATCGAACCCACGTCTCTTGCATTGGCAGACGGATTCTTTACCACTGAGCCACCAGGGAAGCTCAATGTATTTTACTCATGTTTATTGAGCATTTAATGTATGCTGTGTTAAGTTCTCTTCAGATATCACCTCATTTAATCTTTATATCACAGGAAGAAGGTACTTTGTAAATTCTCAATTTACAGGTGAAGCACCTAAAGAACAGAGGGGTTAAGGAACACCCGTAAATGTATACACATTTGATCCAAACCAGGGCCTTTCTGAGTCAGGAGCCTGTGTTATTAGCCACCACCTATTTGCTTCTCCAAGGCTTCACACTCAGGACAGCAGTAAGTCTCAGAAGTCTTCTCCCATCAATGGTGGGGTTGGCCTCACTCAGTGCTGAAAATGCCAGAAACACCCAACTACCCCAGGACCAGGACTGGGGTTAGCAAAGGTATGATTTAATGCCTGGGATTGATGATACAGTGGAAAACTGGGACTAGCTAGCAAGGAGGTACACACGAGATACCTTCCTGCGAAATGTGTGAGAATTTAGGAGAGTCAGTCTGAGATGTAGTTTTCAGAAACCATGATTCAGTGGACATTTCATTCCAAATGCTTTGAAGAAGCCCAGTCACTAAGTGGCTGCTTTAACTTTCTACTCCTTAAACCCAGACTTTTTCATTTGAGTTTAGTCTTTTCTGCAGGCAGACCTTGTGGCTGTTTCCATTGTTTTGTTAATCGCTCGATTCTTTTTTTTTTTTTAATTTTATTTTTAAACTTTACATAATTGTATTAGTTTTGCCAAATATCAAAATGAATCCACCACAGGTATACATGTGTTCCCCATCCTGAACCCTCCTCCCTCCTCCCTCCCCATACCATCCCTCTGGGTCGTCCCAGTGCACTAGCCCCAAGCATCCAGTATCGTGCATCGAACCTGGACTGGCAACTCGTTTCTTACATGATATTTTACATGTTTCAATGTCATTCTCCCAAATCTTCCCACTCTCTCCCTCTCCCACAGAGTCCATAAGACTGTTCTGTACATCAGTGTCTCTTTTGCTGTCTCGTACACCGGGTTAAAAAGAATACATTTCAATCAGTTCTAATGAGGTGGATGAAACTGGAGCCTATTATACAGAGTGAAGTAAGCCAGAAGGAAAAACATAAATACAGTATAGTAACGCTCGATTCTTTATAAGTCAATTCTCAGTCCACTTTTTTTACTCTGTTTCGAAGACCTGTGATAATGACATTGGGAGTGTTTCTTTAGCCCAGAAGTGGGAAGTTGCAGGTGAGAAAATAGCATGATCTCTCATTCTAGTTGGGAAAAGAATTCTAAGAACTGCACCACCATTTTCTGATACACAGGGCAGAACCTGTAAATTTTTACAATTTTAGTTCTGAAGGGGGTCAGCAAACAATGGCCCTAGGCCAAATACAATCTGCAGGCTACATTTATAAATAAAGTTTTATTGGGACACAGCCATGCCCATTTGTTTATGTGTTGTCTCTGGCTGCCTCCAAGCTACAGTGGCAGAGATGAATCACTATTATAGACATCAAATGGTCCACAAAGCCTAAAATTTTTACTACTTGGCCTTTTGCAGAAAAAAGTTGCCAACTCCTACTCTAATTTACTCTTTCCATTTCCATTGCTTGGACTTTTCCCGAGATGTAATAAGATATGTATATTTAGTCTTCATCCTAGTTCCTGACACAGAACTTCTAAAACCCTTGTCATTTCCTGAGTGAGCATGTGACTACATCTTTTGTCCTAATATTTGGTTCTTGACTCTCATTCCTAATGTAGAGCTCCAAAAACCTTTGTGATTTCCTGAGTGATGGTGGTGTTAGGAACATGTGACACAGAGCTCCTAAACCCCTTGGAATTTCTGAGTGATAGGAGCATCATTTGTTCTAATAAAGCAACTCTTTGTGGGATCCTGGGTGGGTACTCATTGCTAGAAAGATCAAGTCATGATTAGAAGCTTGGAATTTTCTATTCTACCTACCACCTCCACCCCAGCCTCTAGAGAGAAGAGGGAATGGGAAATGAATTAATAGACCATACATACCTCGTGAAGCCTCCATAAAAACCTCTAAAGTACGGGATTCAGAGAGCTTCTGGGTTGGTGAACACAACTGTGTGTTGGGAAGGTGGTGCACCCCAACTCCATGGGAACAGAAGTTCCTGTGCTTGGGCCCCCAAGGGCTCACCCTATGTGTCTCTTCATGGAGCTGCTTGTCTGAATCCTTTGTCATGTTGCTGCTATTTAATCACTAAGTCATGTCTGACTGTTTTGCGACCCCATGGACTGTAGCTCACCAGGCTCCTCAGTCCATAGGATTTTCCAGGTAAGAATACTGGAGTGGGTTGCCATCTCTTTCTCCAGGGGATCTTCCTGACCCAGGGATTGAACCCACGTCTCCTGCATTGCAGGCAGATTCTTTACCACTGAGCCACCAGGAAAGTCCATCCTTTATCATAACCCTTGTAATAAACCAGGAAACATGTGTAAATGTTTCCCTGAGTTTTTTGTCATTCCAGGAAATTATCAGACCCAAGGTGGAGGGTTATGGGAAATCATGACCTTGCAGCCAAGTCAGACAGAAGTGCAAGTAGCCTAGGGACCCATTACTCGTGATTGCCATCTGAAATGAGGGCACTATTGTGGGACTGAGCCTTGAAACCTGTGGAATCGGGTGCAAACTCTGGTAATTAGTGTCAAAATTGTATTAAATTAAGGGACACCTAGTTAGGGTCCATAGGGTAGGAAAATGTATTGGTGCGGAGTAGGTGTGGGTGTTGGACTGTGAAGAAGGCTGAGCGCCGAAGAATTGATGCTTTTGAACTGTGGTGTTGGAGAAGACTCTTGAGAGTCCCTTGGACTGCAAGGAGATCCAATCAGTCCATTCTGAAGGAGACCAGCCCTGGGATTTCTTTGGAAGGAATGATGCTGAAGCTGAAACTCCAGTACTTTGGCCACCTCATGCGAAGAGTTGACTCATTGGAAAAGACTCTGATGCTGGGAGGGATTGGGGGCAGGAGGAGAAGGGGATGACAGAGGATGAGATGGCTGAATGGCATCACTGACTCGATGGACGTGAGTCTGAGTGAACTCCGGGAGTTGGTGATGGACAGGGAGGCCTGGTGTGCTGCGACTCATTGGGTCGCAAAGAGTCAGACACGACTGAGTGACTGAACTGAACTGAGATGTGGGTGTTGATATCTGTGCTCTCTGATCACATTCATTGGCTCAATGTCCCCAAATCTGGGTAAAGAGGAAGAGCAGAGAAGGGCAAGGGTAAAAGAGGGAAGAATAAGAAAGGAACAGAGCAATCATGGAGGAGAAATAATAATAAAAACCAAGGAATGAGATCAAGTGAGCAGAGGTGGTAGAAAATGGTCCCCTGCATTCATCTTAGTTGTTCTATCCCTCAACAGGTTCTTTCAGCTCCAAAGTTAGGGTCAGCTCTCCTATTGGTCAAGCAGGCATTTTCTGCCCTTTCCCTTCTCTGCTGTATCTCTTTTCTTCCTCACCCCTACTTCCATCCTTCCTGCTCAACTCCCCTTAACTTCCTTTTTTTCTTAATTGGAGCAAAACTGCTTTACAGTGTTGTGTTGGTTTATGCCTTTGAACAACAATGTGAATCTGTCATAATTTTATGTATATGTATATACATATCCCCTCCCTCTCAAGCCTCCCTCGCTCCCCCTAGGTCATCACAGAGCACCAGGCTGGGCTCCCTGTGCTATACAGCAGCTTCCTACTAGCCATCTATTTCACACATGGTAGTGTATATATGTCAATGCTACTTTCTCAATTCTATCCTCTTCCTTTTTTCTCTTTGTTGCCCCATTTTCTATGCCTCCTTCCCGGTATTAACCCACAAAGGATCTTGCGCCTCAAAGAAGGAACTCAGTGAGAAGGGGCTGCTTTCTACTGCAGGTCACCATGGAACCAGTGCCTGAGAGCCCCAGACTAGATACAGACTCTGTGCTGCATCTGGGAAAAGCAACTGAGCTTTCTTTGAGGAAGATTGTGTACACATGCACACATACATACACATGCCCAGCAGCATGAAATGAAATGTGGAAATGAAATAAAGCATGCCCATCAGCTCAAACCCTTTCTTTTGACTGCACACATCAGGCTCTGGGCTGCTGGCTCAAGGGAACAATGTCAGGGTACAGGGCATTTAACATGATTCCTCTGCGGGGAGTTTCAAACTATCATAATCAAATTCAGAGAAGCCTGATGTCATGCTAGTGGCAGTGGAATAACCCATACGCTGTGGGCTAACCATGTTACATCAATTTTCATTGCATGTAATTACATTTGTGGAGACAGAAGGGGATGACTTGATGAGGCCCCATCAGTAATAACAGCCTAGAGAAGGGACTTTTGCTGGAGTTAATGGGTGCCCTTGAATGGATGATGCAAACACACACTCTACAAAATGAATCAGTTGCCAGCCATTGGTTCATTCTCACTGATGTTTGAAATTATCCATCCGTTTACCTCCTTTCCATTTTCCTGCTAGTGTCTCGGTTCAGTTCCAGTTGCCTCAATCCTAGACTGTTTTCATAGTCTTCCAAATAATTTCCAGTCCTCTTGGGACTTTCCTTTCCTACCCTGTCTGTTATATATATATATATATATATATATATATATATATATATATATATATATAATTATATATAAGTATTGAGTTGAGTTATATATATAATATATTATATATATATAATTATATATTATATATACTCAGTTGCTCAGTCATGTCTGACTCTTTTGTGACCCCATGTACTGTAGCCCCCCAGGTTCCTCTGTCCATGGTATTTTCCAGGCAAAAATACTGGAGTGGGTTATCGTTTCCTCTTCCAGGGGATATTCCCGACCCTGGGACAGGACCCTCATTTCTTTCATTGGCAAGCAGATTCTTTACCACTGAGCTACCTGGGAAGCCCCCAGATCGAATCTTGTCCTTTAAAGGCAGATTGTCATAAAGAAAAATCTCATCCTATCATTATATAATCCCTTTACTCAACTGCAGAAAATGACTCATTCTCCTCCTGCTGGCACTCAAAGTTCTCAGCACCTTGCCCTGAGACCATCCTTCCCGATGCATTTCCCACTGCTTTCACAGGTGGACCCTGCATTCTGCCCATAAAGGCCCCCTAATTATTCCCTGAACATGTCTCATGTTGAATTATGATTGTTACTTAAAAAAAAAAATCTAACTACAGTTCTGATACGCCTGCCTACTTAATCTTCTGTATCCAGGCTTCTATTATCTTATCTCTGAAGTCTCTTTCTTATTATTCCCTCAAAAAATGATGTCACCCTCTTCTGAATACCTAGGACACTCTGCTGGGACTGATCCTTGTAAATAAGGCCAACAACTGTGTACATGTTGATCTATACTTCCAAACTATCAGCTCCTTGAAGGCAGGGTTAGTTTATATTTTAGTCACCTTTTGTCTCCCACAGTATTTTACATGGAGTAAAAACTGAATAAATAAACCATTTTTATATGCTGAACAAGTAAATACAAGTATCTACGGGGTTCATATAATAAACTGGATGACAAAGAAATAGAACTCCACAAAGAAAACATAAATTACACATATGACCCAAATCTAACTGTTTGGGGAATAAAATAACAGCAGGAAGTTGTTAGAAGCTTATGAATGCAACCAGAGGTAAAAAGACAATGTTGGTTCCATATATATGTGTTAATATACAATATTTGTTTATCTCTTTCTGACTTACTTCACTCTGTATGATATTCTTTAGATCTATCCAGTTCAGTTCAGTCGCTCAGTCGTGTCCGACTCTTTGTGACCCCATGGACTGCAGCACGCCAGCCTTCCTGTCCATCACCAACTCCCAGAGTTCACTCAGACTCACATCTATCGAGTCAGTGATGCCATCCAGCCATCTCATCCTCTGTCATCCCCTTCTCCTCCTGCCTTCAATCTTTCCTAGCATCAGAATCTTTTCAAATGAGTCAGCTCTTCACATCAGGTAGCCAAAGTATTGGAGTTTCAGCTTCAGCATCAGTCCTTCCAAAGAATATTCAGGACAGATTTCCTTTAGGATGGACTGGTTGGATCTCCTTGTAGTCCAACGGACTCTCAGGAGGCTTCTCCAGCACCACAGATCAAAAGCATCAATTCTTCAGCACTCAGTTTTCTTTATAGTCCAACTCTCACATCCATACACGACTACTGGGAAAACCACAGCCTTAGATACATGGACCTTTGTTGGCTAAGTAATGTCTCTGCTTTTTAATATGCTGCCTAGGCTAGTCATAACTTTTCTTCCAAGGAGTAAGCGCCTTTTAATTTCATGGCTGAAATCACCATCTGCAGTGATTTTGGAGCCCCCCAAAATAAAGTCTCTCACTGTTTCCACTGTTCCCCATCTATTTGCCATGAAGTGATGAGACTAGATCCCATGATCTTAGTTTTCTGAATGTTGAGCTTTGAGCCAACTTTTGCACTCTCCTCTTTCACTTTTATCAGGAGGGTCTTTAGTTCTTCTTCACTTTCTGCCATAAGGGTGGTGTCATCTGCATATCTGAGGTTATTGATATTTTTCCTGGCAATCTTGATTCCAGCCTGTGCTTCTTCCAGCCCAGCATTTCTCATGATGTACTCTGCATATAAGTTAAATAAGCAGGGTGACAATATACAGCCTTGACATACTTCTTTTCCTATTTGGAACCAATCTGTTGTTCAATGCCCAGTTCTAACTGTTGCTTCCTGACCTGCATACAGATTTCTCAAGAGGCAGGTCAGGTGGTCTGGTATTCCCATCTCTTTCTGAATTTTCCACAGTTTGTTGTGATCTACACAGTCAAAGGCTTTGGCATAGTCAATAAAGCAGAAATAGATGTTTTTCTGGAACTCTCTTGCTTTACCCACACCTAGATCTACCCATTGGAAACAGTGGAAACAGTGTCAGACTTTATTTTTTGGGCTCCAAAATCACAGCAGATGGTGATTGCAGCCATGAAATTAAAAGGCACTTACTCCTTGGAAGAAAAGTTATGACTAATCTAGATAGCATATTCAAAAGCAGAGACATTACTTTGCTAACAAAGGTCCGTCTAGTCAAGACTATGGTTTTTCCTGTGGTCATGTATGGATGTGAGAGTTGGACTGTGAAGAAGGCTGAGGGCTGAAGAATTCATGCTTTTGAACTGTGGTGTTGGAGAAGACTCTTGAGAGTCCCTTGGACTGCAAGGAGATTCAACTACTCCATTTTAAAGGAGATCAGTCCTGGGTGTTCTTTGGAAGGACTGATGCTAAAGCTGAAACTCCAATACTTTGGCTACCTCATGTGAAGAGTTGACTCATTGGAAAAGACTGATGCTGGGAGGGATTTGGGGCAGGAGGAGAAGGGGACAACAGAGGATGAGATGGCTGGATGGCATCACCGACTCCATAGACATGAGTTTGGGTGAACTCTGGGAGTTGGTGATGACAGGGAGACCTGGCGTGCTGCAATTCATGGGATCGCAAAGAGTCAGACATGACTGAGTGACTGAACTGAACTGAGATCTACTCATATCTTTACAAATGAGCCAATTTCATTGCTTTTTATGGATGAATAATATTCCATTGTGTATAACTACCACATCTTCTTTATCCATTCCTCTGTTGATGGACATTTAAGACTCTAGATATTGCAAAGCAGAAATAGAGACACAGATGTAGAGAACAAATACATGGATAACAAGGTGGAAGAGGGAGTGAGAGAAATTGGTAGATTGGGGTTGACACATATACAGTATTGAAACTAGATGTAAAATAGATAATTAATCCATCCTAAACGAGATCAGTCCTGGGTGTTCATTGGAAGGACTGATGTTGAAGCTGAAACTCCAATACTTGGGCCACCGGGATATGAAGAGCTGAGCCATTTGAAAAGCCCTGATGCAGGGAAAGATTGAGGGAAGGAGGAGAAGGGGATAACAGAGGATAAGATGGTTGGATGGCATCACCAACTCAATGGACGTGGGTTTGGGTGAACTCCGGGAGTTGATGATGGACAGGGAGGCCTGGCATGCTGTGATTAATGGGATTGAAAAGAATTGGGCTCGACTAAGTGACTGAACTGAACTGAATGAGAATAATTAATACAGCACAGGGAACTCTACTTAATGCACTGAAGTCCAAAAGGGAGGGGATATATGTATATCTATGGCTGATTCATTTTGTTGTACAGTAGAAACTAATACAACATTGTAAAGCTTCTATAATCCAATAAAAATTACTTTTTAAAAAGACAATGTTTGAGAATGCTTTGGGACCAAATGGAGATTTGGACTATGTCAGAATGGAAAGGAAATGAACCTATTCTGTGCTGAATGCTGTGCCCTCACTTTCCTGGGCAACACTTCATTCACTTCTTATACCCACCTAATACTACACACAAAACACGTGCCTAAGGTGACTCAGCTTTAAAGGGGCAGAGTTAGGGCTCAATTCAGGCCTCCCAGTCTCCCTAGCCCACACTGTTTCCACGCCATTCTGCTCCCTGTGCAGGTGCATGGGTGGGGCAGGGCAGGACTGCAGCTGGGTAGAAGCTGATGGGGTGACACAGTGGTGTAGGAGAGTTGTGAGGCAGAGGGAATAAGCAAGAGGAGCAGAGGAAGCAGTGAGGGGGTGGTGGATTAGTCAGAAGGTCCTGGGGTGAAGGGGAAGGGCTGCGGATTGCAGTCCAGGAAGGCTGAGGGGGACTTGGGGCAGCAGTGTCTCACTCAGAGTGGAGGGTACTCTCTTTAGAGCTGAAGGCTATGAAAGAAACAGGATTGGAATGGAAGGACTGTGGTGAACCCAGAAAAGTCTTGGATTGTGGGATGCTGTGCTCTGCAAAAGAGGAGGGATGTAGGTGGAGGCCCTAGACAAGAAAGTCATCCTGCTAAGAGGCTCGCCCATCCAGTGGGCAGAGTTGGCTGTGCATGTCACGTGTGTTTGGAGGGGAGGTGGTGTTGGGAGAGTGTTTTCCAAAAGAAAGCCTTTGATTTACTGCTGCTCCAGTGGGAGTTATTTACGGTTATCAATCCCACAGCTGGTAGGAAGGAAGCCAAGAATCATTGTGCAATTGGGGAATTCTCTTTTGTTCAAAGTGCCCATTTGACTGAGCTAGATATTGAATTAATCTAGTCAAGAAACCACTTGAAACAACTTAAGTTGTTTTAAACAAATAGACTTATGGCCTATGTATTACATTTTTTGTCTTTATTTCATTTTTTGGTCTTTTTTTTTAAATTTAAGTATAGTTGATTTACAGTGCTGTCTTACTGTCAGATGTACAGCAGAGATTTTTAGTTATATACAAATCTATTCTTTTTTTAAAGTTTTAATTTATTTTTTAACTTTACAATCAAATCTATTCTTTTTCAGATTCTTTTCCCTTATAGTTTATAACAAGATGTTAAATATGGAGGGGGATGAGCTAAGATGGCGGAGGAATAGGATGGGGAGACCACTTTCTCCCCCACAAATTCATTTAAAAAACATTTAAACGCCAAGTAAATTCCACAAAACAACTTCTGAGTGCCGGCAGAGGACATCAGGCACCCAGAAAAGCAACCCATTGTCTTCGAAAGGAGAGAGAAGAAATGCAGCTCCACCCACCAGAACACCAACACAAGCTTCCCTAACCAAGAAACCTTGACAATCCACCTGTACAAACCCACACAGAGCGAGGAAACTCCACAGTAAAGAGAACTCCACAAACTGCCAGAATACAGAAAGGACACCCCAAACTCAGCAATATAAACAAGATGAAGAGACAGAGGAATACCCAGCAGGTAAAGGAACAGTATAAATGCCCACCAAACCAAACAAAAGAGGAAGAGATAGGGAATCTACCTGATAAAGAATTCCAAATAATGATAGTGAGATTGATCCAAAATCTTGAAATCAAAATGGAATCACAGATAAATAGCCTGGAGACAAGGATTGAGAAGATGCAAGAAAGGTTTAACAAGGACCTAGAAGAAATAAAAAAGAGTCAATATATAATGAATAATGCAATAAATGAGATCAAAAACACTCTGGAGGCAACAAATAGTAGAATAACAGAGGCAGAAGATAGGATTAGTGAATTAGAAGATAGAATGGTAGAAATAAATGAATCAGAGAGGAAAAAAGAAAAATGAATTAAAAGAAATGAGGACAATCTCAGAGACCTCCAGGACAATATTAAACGCTACAACATTCGAATCATAGGGGTTCCAGAAGAAGAAGACAAAAAGAAAGACCATGAGAAAATACTTGAGGAGATAATAGTTGAAAACTTCCCTAAAATGGGGAAGAAAATAATCACCCAAGTCCAAGAAACCCAGAGAGTCCCAAACAGGATAAACCCAAGGCGAAACACCCCAAGACACATATTAATCAAATTAACAAAGATCAAACACAAAGAACAAATATTAAAAGCAGCAAGGGAAAAATAACAAATAACACACAAGGGAATTCCCATAAGGATAACAGCTGATCTTTCAATAGAAACTCTTGAAGCCAGGAGGGAATGGCAAGACATACTTAAAGTGATGAAAGAAAATAACCTACAGCCCAGATTATTGTACCCAGCAAGGATCTCATTCAAATATGAAGGAGAAATCAATAGCTTTACAGACAAGCAAAAGCTGAGAGAATTCTGCACTACCAAACCAGCTCTCCAACAAATACTAAAGGATAGTCTCTAGATAGGAAACACAAAAGGGTGTATAAACTCGAACCCAAAGCAATAAAGTAAATGGCAATGGGATCATACTTATCAATAACTACCTTAAATGTAAATGGGTTGAATGCCCCAACCAAAAGACAAAGACTGGCTGAATGGATACAAAAACAAGACCCCTACATAAGTTGTCTACAAGAGACCCACCTCAAAACAGGGGACACATACAGACTGAAAGTGAAGGGCTGGAAAAAGATTTTCCATGCAAATAGGGACCAAAAGAAAGCAGGAGTACAATACTCATATCAGATAAAATAGACTTTAAAACAAAGGCTGTGAAAAGAGACAAAGAAGGTCACTACATAATGATCAAAGCATCAATCCAAGAAGAAGATATAACAATTATAAATATATATGCACCCAACATAGGAGCACTGCAATATGTAAGACAAATGCTAATGAGTATGAAAGGAGAAATTAACAATAACACAATAATAGTGGGAGACTTTAATACCCCACTCACACCTATGGATAGATCAACTAAACAGAAAATTAACAAGGAAACAAACTTTAAATGATACAATAGACCAGTTAGACCTAATTGATATCTATAGGACATTTCATCCCAAAACAATGAATTTCACCTTTTTCTCAAGCGCACATGGAACCTTCTCCAGGATAGATCACATCCTGGGACATAAATCTAGCCTTGGTAAATTCAAAAAAATTGAAGTCATTCCAAGCATCTTTTCTTTTTTTTTTAATTTTATTTTATTTTTGAACTTTACATAATTGTATTAGTTTTGCCAAATATCAAAATGAATCCGCCACAGGTATACATGTGTTCCCCCTCCTGAACCCTCCTCCCTCCTCCCTCCCCATACCATCCCTCTGGGTCGCCCCAGTGCACTAGCCCCAAGCATCCAGTATCGTGCATTGAACCTGGACTGGCATCTCATTTCATACATGATATTTTACATGTTTCAATGCCATTCTTTTCTGACCACAATTCAGTAAGATTAGATCTCAATTACAGGAGAAAAACTATTAAAAATTCCAACATATGGAGGCTGAACAACACGCTGCTGAATAACCAACAAATCACAGAAGAAATCAAAAAAGAAATCAAAATTTGCATAGAAACGAATGAAAATGGAAACACAGCAACCCAAAACCTGTGGGACACTGTAAAAGCAGTACTAAGGGGAAAATTCATAGCAATACAGGCATACCTCAAGAAACAGGAAAAAAGTCAAATAAATAACCTAACTCTACACCTAAAGCAACTAGAAAAGGAAAAAATGAAGAACTCCAGGGTTAGTAGAAGGAAATAAATCTTAAAAATTAGGGCAGAAATAAATGCAAAAGAGACCATAGCAAAAATCAACAAAGCCAAAAGCTGGTTCCTTGAAAGGATAAATAAAATCGACAAACCGTTAGCCAGACTCATCAAGAAACAAAGGGAGAAAAATCACATCAATAAAATTAGAAATGAAAATGGAGAGATCACAACAGACAACACAGAAATGCAAAGGATCATAAGAGACTACTATCAGCAATTACATGCCAATAAAATGGACAACGTGGAAGAAATGGACAAATTCTTAGAAAAGTACAACTTTCCAAAACTCGACCAGGAAGAAATAGAAAATATTAACAGACCCATCACAAGCACAGAAATTGAAACTGTAATCAGAAATCTTCCAGCAAACAAAAGCCAGGTCCATATGGCTTCACAGCTGAATTCTACCAAAAATTTAGAGAAGAGCTAACACCTATCCTACTCAAACTCTTCCAGAAAATTGCAGAGGAAGGTAAACTTCCAAACTCATTCTATGAGGCCACCATCACCCTAATACCAAAACCTGACAAAGATCCCACAGAAAAAGAAAACTACAGACCAATATCACTGATGAACATAGATGCAAAAATACTTGACAAAATTCTAGCAATCAGAATCCAACAACACATTAAAAAGAACATACACCATGACCAAGTGGGCTTTATCCCAGGGATGCAAGGATTCTTCAATATCCGCAACTCAATCAGTGTAATACACCACATTAACAAATTAAAAAATAAAAACCATATGATTATCTCAATAGATGCAGAGAAAGCCTTTGACAAAATTCAATATCCATTTATGATTAAAAAAAAACTCTCCAGAGAGCAGGAATAGAAGGAACATACCTCAACATAATAAAAGCTATTTATGACAAACCCACAGCAAACATTATCCTCAATGGTTAAAAATTGAAAGCATTTCCTCTAAAGTCAGGAACAAGACAAGAGTGCCCACTTTCACCATTACTATTCAACATAGTTTTGGAAGTTTTGGCCACAGCAATCAGAGCAGAAAAAGAAATAAAAGGAATCCAAATTGGAAAAGAAGAAGTAAAACTCTCACTGTTTGCAGATGACATGATCCTCTACATAGAAAACCCTAAAGACTCCACCAGAAAATTACTAGAACTAATCAATGAATATAGTAAAGTTGCAGGATATAAAATCAACACACAGAAATCCCTTGCATTCCTATACACTAATAATGAGACAACAGAAAGAGTAATTAAGGAAACAATTCCATTCACCATTGCAACAAAAAGAATAAAATACTTAGGAATATATCTACCTAAAGAAACTAAAGACCTATATATAGAAAACTATAAAACGCTGGTGAAAGAAATCAAAGAGGACACTAATAGATGGAGAAATATACCATGTTCATGGATTGGAAGAATCAATATAGTGAAAATGAGTATACTACCCAAAGCAATTTATAGATTCAATGCAATCCCTATCAAGCTACCAACGGTATTCTTCACAGAGCTAGAACAAATAATTTCAAAATTTGTATGGAAATACAAAAAACCTTGAATAGCCAAAGCAATCTTAAGAAGAATGGAACTGGAGGAATCAACCTGCCTGACTTCAGGCTCTACTACAAAGCCACAGTCATCAAGACAGTATGGTACTGGCACAAAGACAGAAATATAGATCAATGGAACAAAATAGAAAGCCCAGAGATAAATCCACGCACATATGGACACCTTTTCTTTGACAAAGGAGGCAAGAATACACAATGGATTAAAGACAATCTCTTTAACAAGTGGTGCTGGGAAAACTGGTCAACCACTTGTAAAAGAATGAAACTAGAATACTGTCTAACACCATACACAAAAATAAACTCAAAACAGATTAAAGATCTAAACGTAAGACCAGAAACTATAAAACTCCTAGAGGAGAACATAGGCCAAACACTCTCCGACATACATCACAGCAGGATCCTCTATGACCCACCTCCCTGAATATTGGAAATAAAAGCAAAAATAAACAAATTGGACCTAATTAACCTTAAAAGCTTCTGCACAACAAAGGAAACTATCAGCAAGGTGAAAAGATAGCCTTGAGAATGGGAGAGAATAATAGCAAATGAAGCAACTGACAAACAACTAATCTCAAAAATATACAAGCAACTCCTACAGCTCAATTCCAGAAAAATAAATGACCCAATCAAAAAACGGGCCAAAGAACTAAATAGACATTTCTCCAAAGAAGACATACAGATGGCTAACAAACACATCAAAAGATGCTCAACATCACTCATTATCAGAGAAATGCAAATCAAAACCACTATGAGGTACCATTTCACGCCAGTCAGAATGGCTGCGATCCAAAAGTCTACAAGCAATAAATGCTGGAGAGGGTGTGGAGAAAAGGGAACCCTCTTACACTGTTGGTGGGAATGTAAACTAGTACACCCACTATGGAGAACAGTGTGGAGATTCCTTAAAAAACTGGAAATGGAACTGCCTTATGATCCAGCAATCCCACTGCTGGGCATACACACTGAGGAAACCAGAAGGGAAAGAGACACGTGTACCCCAATGTTCATCACAGCACTGTTTATAATAGCTAGGACATGGAAGCAACCTAGATGTCCATCAGCAGATGAATGGATAGGAAAGCAGTGGTACATATACACAATGGAGTATTACTCAGCCATTAAAAAGAATACACTTGAATCAGTTCTAATGAGGTGGATGAAACTGGAGCCCTTTATACAGAGTGAAGTAAGCCAGAAAGAAAAACACCAATACAGTATACTAACGCATATATATGGAATTTAGAAAGATGCTAACAATAACCCTGTATACGAGACAGCGGAAGAGACACTGATGTACAGAACAGTCTTATGGATTCTGTGGGAGAGGGAGAGGGTGGGAAGATTTGGGAGAATGGCATTGAAACACATATAATATCATATATGAAACGAGTTGCCAGTCCAGGTTCGATGCACAATACTGGATGCTTGGGGCTGGTGCACTGGGACGACCCAGAGCGATGGTACAGGGAGGGAGGAGGGAGGAGGGTTCAGGATGGGGAACATGTGTATACCTGTGGCGGATTCATGTTGATATATGGTAAAACCAATACAATATTGTAAAGTTAAAAAAAAAAAAAACTAAAAAAAAAAGATGTTAAATATGGTTCTCTATTCTGTATAGTAGATCCTTGTTTGGGTTATCAATTTTATATATAGTAGTGTATATCTGTTAATCTCAAGCTCCTAATTTATCCCATAGCACTATCAATTTAGCAAGTAAGTAAATAATATATCTGGCATACAAAATGCAGGTTCTATCACTTCAACTACTACTATGACTGCTACTAACTACTAGTACATATTATTATTATCACCATGATTGCTGTATTTCATTGTATGACTCAATTCATTTCAGTTCAGTCGCTCAATCGTGTCCAACTCTTTGCGACCCCATGAACCACAGCACGCCAGGCCTCCCTGTCCATCACCAAGTCGTGGAGTCCACCCAAACCCATGTCCATTGAGTCGGTGATGCCATCCAACCATCTTATCCTCTGTCGTCCCCTTCTCCTCCTGCCTTCAATCTTTCCCAGCATCAGGGTCTTTTCAAATGAGTCAGCTCTTAGCATCAGGTGGCCAAAGTATTGGAGTTTCAGCTTCAACATCAGTCCTTCCAATGAACACTTAAGACTGATCTCCTTTAGGATGGACTGGTTGGATCTCCTTGCAGTCCAAGGGACTTTCAAGAGTCTTCTCCAACACCACAGTTCAAAAGCATCAGTTCTTCAGTGCTCAGCTTTCTTTATAGTCCAACTCTCACATACATACATGACCACTGGAAAAACCATAGCCTTGACTATATGGACATTTGTTGGCAAAGTGATGTCTCTGCTTTTGAGTATGCTGTCTAGGTTGGTCATAACTTTTCTTCCAAGGAGTAAGTGTCTTTTAATTTCATGGCTGCAATCACTATCTGCAGTGATTTTGGAGCCCAGAAAAATAAAGTCAGCCACTGTTTCCACTGTTTCCCAATCTATTTCCCATGAAGTCATGGGACTGGATGCCATGATCTTCGTTTTCTGAATGTTGAGCTTTAAACCAACTTTTTCACTCTCCTCTTTCACTTGCATCCAGGTAACATTTGTTGGAGATCTTCTATTTGGAAGGCATCCATCTGGGGGCTTTACATCCTTACCTGCTAATACTCATTAAAACTTTGCCAGTACATAGTATCATTAGCCTTGTTATGACTGGTCTCCAAAGATTCTTATTAATGACAGATTATTTTGTAGATTGTGCCTGGGAAAGGAGCCTTGTCAGTCCAAAGGGGCCTCCAGGGACAGTGCATGCCCTTTCTCAATCATGTCTTATTTTAGTATCTGAAATTCCAGCGCCTGGCCTTGTGTGTGGAAGGCCTTCATCTTAAGCGGGATGCTAAAGTTGACATTTGTTAGGGACCAGAGTATCCCAGGTGGTGCTAGTGGTAAAGAACCCACCTGAGGATGCAGGAGATGTAAGAGATGCAGAGATCAATTGCTGGGAAGATCCCCTGGAGGAGGGCATGGGAACCCACCCCAGTGTTCTTGCCTGGAGTATTCTCCCATGGAGTATTCTCCCATGGACAGGGGAGACTGGCGGGCTACGGTCCATAGGGTCGCACAGAGTCAGACACAACTGAAGTGACTTAACATGCAGGCCATAGGGGATCCTCTTCTCATCCATTCAATCAATACCACTCCTCCTCCCTCACCAACTCTGCCAGAGGGAAGAAATTAATCCTCACCAGACTAAAGAGTCAGCACAAATGAGATTATATATTATTGATTAAATCACCAATGACTTTTGATTCATACCAGAGACACATGCTTAGATTACACATGAAAACTACTTGGGTCCAGACTGTGTCCTCCTAGAAAGATGTTAACATAGTTACACTGACCTTGGGGCTATATTCCAGGAAACACTTACATTATTCAATAGAAAATAAAAATACATAAGAGTTTTTAGACAGAGGTGGTGTCATGAACTATTTGTGGGCTCAGAAGCAGCTCAGAAACCAGCCTTCCTTTTCCCCACTATGTCTCATGTCAGAGGCTAGTTTTACTTTAAAGATCAAAATGTCTTTCATTAGCCTTTACTATCTTTTATGTAAGATGCTGTCTTATCAGGACTATTCTCATTGCTATAGAAATTAAGAAAATAGGAGAATGGTGCTTTAGAATAAAATAACACTAATTATATTTTGAAAAGTGAAGTCGCTCAGTCGTGTATGACTCTTTGCAACCCCGAGGACTGTAGCCCACCAGGCTCCTCCATCCATGGAATTTTCCAGGCAAGACTACTGGAGTAGGTTGCTATTTCCTTCTGCAGGGTATCTTTCCAACCCAGGGATGAAACCTGGGTCTCCCACATTGCAGGCAGACGCTTTACCGTCTGAGCCACCAGCTGCTGCTAAGTTGCTTCAGTGTCCGATTCTGTGTGACCCCAGAGACAGCAGCCCACCAGCCTCCCTCCATCAGGGAAGCCCGGATAGTACTTTGCATTTCATGAAAAAAATCTCATCAAGTCATTTTTTGCCTTGTCAAGATTTTATTAGCGCATCCAATCTCTTCTCCAGTCGCTATTGCTCCCATGGCCAGCCCCATCTTCTCTGGTCACAGACTTTGTCAATTGCATACTCTCTTCTCCTAATGGTTGGGCCCTATTTTTACATGTATAGCTTTACTGCTATGTTCTGATAGAATCAGATAAGTCAGTTACATACATGTATACAAATGTATATACATACGTATGAACATATAAATACATACATACATATGCATATTCAGGGAATCATTCCCACTGTCTGCCATTGTTGGGACCTATTGGAATAGGGTCCTTGAATGAACTATAAAGAAATGTAAGTACCCTAATGAGGAAATTGTATTCCTGTATACATGATACATATGCCTTGTTGTTGCCAGAATCTATCATCTTGTCACATTACCAGCATTAAATAAATGGCTGTTTATAGTGAATGAAAGGGACTATGAAAGGGAGGAGGGAGGAAACGCAATGTGATCTGTAATGAACATTTTCAGTAGTCAGTGCATTTTACTTTCAACATTGATGGTGCTCTGCTCACATTAAAGAACCCCTACCACTTTCAAAGAGTTCAAATCTGTGGTTCAAATCTGGCTCACTAAGACTAAACTGATGGATAAAAAGCTAGAAGGTGCACTAATTTAGCTCTTTGTTCATGAATTCTCTCAACCATTGGTTGTACCAAATATCATTTCAACAGTGAGATATTTTACTATTTTCCCCCAATTCAATCCTGTTTTACAAAGCTAAAAATGTGATTGGGTTCCACCACAAAAATAAGTTACATGGAAAGCATCTAAGTAGAAACTTTAGTTAAATTCAATTATTTGGACAGAATAAGACAAAGTCAAATTACAATTTGATTTTTTAAAGCAAAGTGAGATATACATATATAGAGATAATGTTGACCCACTGCGTACGCTGAAAAACCTCCTGCTTCCTGAAGTTGGCAGTGGAATACATTACATAATGATAAAGGATATAATTCAGCAAGAGGAAACAACAATCTTAAATATATATGCATCAAACATAGGAGCATCTTAATACATAAACTCAATATTTACAAACATCAAGAGAGAAATTAGTAGTAATACAATTAGTTCCAAATACCCTCATATCAATGAACAGATCATGCAGACAGAAAATCAATAAGAAAACACGGGCCTTAATGGGCACATTAGACTAGATAAAATTAACAGGTATACAAAGAGCCTTTCAACTCAAAACAGCAGAATACACATTCTCTTTATTAAAAAAAAAAATTCTCCAGAATAGATTATATACTAGGCCACAAAAGAAGTCTCAGTAAATTTAAGAACATAGAAATTATATCATTTCTTTTACCTCCACAATGGTGGGAGACTAGAAAGGAACTACAATAAAAAACTGAAAAACACAAACATTTGGATCTAAGCAACATGCTACTGTACAACCAATGTGCCACTGGAGGGGAAAAAAGACAGAGAGAATAACTTGACACTTGTAGATAAATGAAAATTAAAACAAAATGATCCAAAATCTGTGTCATGTTGTAAAAGCAGTTCTGAGAGGGAGTTTAAAGTGATACAAGTCTATCTCAGAAAACAAAACAAAACAAAATCTCAAACAATCTAATCTCATACCTAAAGAAACTAGAAAAAAGAAGAAGAACAACAACAAAAAAAAAAACCAAAGTTAGTAGAAGAAAATAAATAATAAAGATACAAAAATTAATGAAACAGAGACTTAAAAATAATAGGCTAATAAAATGAAGGGCTGGTTCTTTGAAAAAATAAAGAAAACATAAATCTCTTAGCCAGATTTAACAAGAAAAAGAAAAAGACGATCCAAATAACTAACATCTGAAATAAAAGAGGAGGAATTACAACTGACACCAGAGAAATATAGAAGATATGAAAGACCACTACAAAAATTATACACCAATAAAATGGACAGCCTAGAATAAATGGATGAATTCCTAGATGTGTACAATCTTGCAAGACTGGGTCAGGATCAAATAGAAAATATGAGCCAGTTATTACCAGTAATGCAGTTGAATTGATAAATTTAAAAATTCCCAACAAAATTCCAGGACCAAATGGCTTCACAGGTGAATTCTATCAGACATTTCAAAGAACTTAACAGCTATTCTTCAACTATTGTAAAAAAATAAAGAAGAAAGAGTGCTTCCAAACTCATTCTCCAAGGGCAGCATCACCTGTTACCAAAATCAAAGACACCACAAAAAAAAAAAAGAAAGAAAGAAAATCACAGGTGATATTACTGATGAACATAAATGCATAATTTCTCAATAAGATACTAAAATTCAAATTCACTAATATATTAAAAATGAGTTTTAAATTGAACTTAATACATGGTTGAGTCTATAATTCTACTATTTTCCTTTTTTTTGAAAAATTATAGTTGATTTACAACATTATATTAATTTCAGGTGTACAACATAGAGAGTCAGTATTTTTGCAGATTATATTCCACTATAAGTCATCACAAGATAATGGCTATAATTTCTCTGTGCTATAAATTGTATCATGTTGTTTATCTGCTTTATGCACTGTAGTTTGTATCTGTTAGTCCCATAACCCTGATTTTTCATTCCCCTTTCCTTTTCCCCTGAGGTAACCACATTTTTTTCTATAGCTGTGAATCTGCTTTGTACATATGTTCATTTGTATTATGTTTTAGAATAAACAAATAAGTAATATAAAAAAATACACCATGACTTCAAAACAAAGAGAGGGTGTATATACAACTGATTCACTTTGCCATGCAATAGAAACCAATGCAACATTGTAAACCAACTGTACTCCATAAAAATTAATTTTAAAAAATGCCATGATCAAAAGAGACATATCCAGGTATGCAAAGATGGTTCAGTACCTGCAAATCAATCGGTATGATACATCATATTAGCAAACTGAAGAATAGAAATCCTATTATCATTTCAATAGGTATATTTCTGAGTATTTACCCAAAGAAAATGAAAACACTAATTCTAAAAGATATATGTATATCAATGTTCATTGCAACATTATTTACATAGACAAGATATTGAAGCAGCCTAAGTGTCCATCAGTAGATGAGTGGATAGGGAAAATGTGGTATACACAAACATATACATATAATAGGATGCTGCTGCTAAGTCACTTCAGTCGTGTCCGACTCTGTGCGACCTCATAGACAGCAGCCCACCAGGCTCCCCTGTCCCTGGGATTCTCCAGGCAAGAACACTGGAGTGGGTTGCCATTTCCTTCTCCAATGCATGAAAGTGAAAAGTGAAAGTGAAGTCACTCAGCCGTGTCCAACTCTTAGTGACCCCATGGACTGCAGCCCACCAGGCTCCTCGGTCCATGGGATTTTCCAGGCAAGAGTACTGGAGTGGGGTGCCATTGACTTCTCCGATAATAGGATGCTACTCAGCCATAAAAAAGGGATTCTTGCCATTTTTGACAACATGGATGAATCTAGAGGGTATTATGCTAAGTGAAATGTCAGTCAGAGAAAGACATATACCATATGATCTCACATATGAAATGTAAAAGATAAAATAAACTATATGAAAACAGTCTCATAGATATAAGAACAAACAGATGGCTGCCAGAGGGGAAGAGGAGACAAAATAAATGAAGAGAATTAAGAGGTACAAATCTCCAGTTTTGTAATAAATAAGCCACAGGAATATAATATACAGTGTAAGGACCATTGGTCAGTATTATTGAAACAACTTTGTATGGGGATGGATGATGACTAGACTTACCATGGTGATCATTTCATAATGTATGCAAATGTCAAATCACGGCATTATACACTTAAAACTGACACAATATTGTACATCAACTATATTTCAATTTTTAAAAAGTATTCACTTTTCTTAATGATGCTTAAAAGTTGTTTTTAAAATATTAACATTTAAAATAATATTTTATCATAAATAGTCATGTTCTTTGATGCATTTGTTATACAGCCTTTAAGCTAACTTGTTACTCCATGAACCAAATTCATTGGCCCTCCTACAGTTCAGTGAAAAAGCAAAAAAGAAAACCCAAAGATGAGAAAGGCAGAAAAAAGACAAGTACTCTGGTTTACCTGAAGCTCTGACTTATCTTCAAGGAATTGTACTGTGCCTTGAGGGGTATCTTTCTTCACTCTGTTAAGAAGGCAGCTTGCCACAATTTTATTTCTTCTTGGTTGGGGACTACTGATTCTAAATAGTTTGCTATTCTACGATTGGAGCAGTCTCACCCCCAGCAAAGAGGTAATAAATATAACTATGACAATGATAATAACATTTATATAGTTCCAAAACCCTTTGAAATGCATTACCTCATTTGCTGTGCATGATGCATAATAACAACCATGCAATTTATCCTCATGGCTCCCATCAACTGCATATTTGTTAATGCTCAGAGTCTGGCATTATGCAGACCAACTTTCCGATCAAGCAGACCTGAATTAACAGATTGCTCTTTGGTCACCAACTAGCTCTGTGATTTGGGGTCACAGAGCCTTAGTCTCAGTTTCCTGGGTTAGCACCGCATGGTATAGAGCAGTTGCTTTGAATAAAAAACACTATTAAAAGTAAAGCTTCCAGCACAAGAAGCACATATTTTAAGCATTCAGTAACTTAGAACTCTGTTTTCCCTCTTTCCCAATCCAAATATCTGGGGGTAAAAATAGACATATTCCTTTTTCCCTAGTTGTTTTAGGGATTGGCTTCCATAAAAGAATGCTAACGATGCCTGAGAGACCTATGCTCATTTTACTAGGCCAGATGGGAGTCAGGAGCAGAAGACAGGAGTCCTCAGGAGGTGAGAGGCCAGTGGGGTGGGGAGATGGTGTCGGCATGGTGCAAAGTGAATGGGGCCCCTTTGAATGCAGAATAAACCATGTTCAGGCAATAAGGCTGCTGGCTATCAAAACTGATCCGGCAATTAGCAAACACAGATTCTTAAGATCTCCCAGGTTGGTAAGCTCCAAGCTTTAACCACAGACACCTGTAATTAAAGGTTTGGGTGACATAGTTCCAACATAACCTGGTCCAGTAGTTGTCTGGCTATAAACACTCTTCGGATGCAGGGACTAGGTACTCACAGAGCCTCATCCCAGCAGGGAGGAATGATTCAGAAGAGATGACTCACTTAGGTAATTTGTAACAACAGCTATAAACTGCTCAGACTTTTTCCCCCTCCAGCCTCCAACCCCAGTTCTGCTGACACTTTTCTTTTTTGTGTTCTCTGCCCTTCTTTTGGAGAAGGCAATGGCACCGCACTCCAGTACTCTTGCATGGAACATCCCATGGACGGAGGAGCCTGGTGGGCTGCAGTCCATGGGGTCGCTAAGAGTCAGACACGACTCAGCGACTTCACTTTCGCTTTTCACTTTCATGCATTGGAGAAGGAAATGGCAACCCACTCCAGTGTTCTTGCCTGGAGAATTCCAGGGACGGGGGAGCCTGGTGGGCTGCCGTCTCTGGGGTCGCACAGAATCAGACATGACTGAAGTGACTTAGCAGCAGCAGCAGCATTCTGGGGAGAAGGCAGTGGAAACCCACTCCAGTACTCTTGGCCTGGAAAATCCCATGGACGGAGGAGCCTGGTAGGCTGCAATCCATGGGGTCTCGAAGAGTCGGTCGGACACGACTGAGCGACTTCACTTTCACTTTTCACTTTCATGCATTGGAGAAGGAAATGGCAACCCACTCCAGTGTTCTTGCCTGGAGAATTCCAGGGACGGGGGAGCCTGATGGGCTGCTATCTATGAGGTCGCACAGAGTTGGACATGACTGAAGCGACTTAGCAGCAGCAGCCCTTCTTTCAAGGTATTGTAAGGTTGACTCCAGGAAGAAAAGAGCAAAAAATAACTGAGATAACATCTCTGAAATAACCAACCCTCAAATGTACCCTGAATAGAGTGATGATTGGCAAGGTCTGGTCATCTTGAGAATCATTTTCTTTTTTGTTGTGAACTATTCTTTAACATTTTTGATGATGCTGATTTATGATCATGTCTACTGGGAGAGTCAAGTGACAAGTCCAATTATGCTCTAGCTAAAAAGACCATGAGGTTTTTTTTTTTTTTAAAATACTGGCTTTATTGATAAGTAAGGGCCGGTCTTCAGTGATAAAGATCAAATGTTCACACTGGTGGTTTTTAATGATCTACTGATATGTTCAAAAGATACAGTAATGATTTCATTTAGCACTTTAAATTTAAGGAAACAGATCTGGCATATTAGCCAAGTTTTACTGATAAACATACATGTAAGGTGGCAGGAAGTGCTCAATTACCTACTTTTTCCTCTAGAAAAACTGTCATAATTGAATTAACTTTCAAATAAAGAGTTTTCCTATCATTAGGTAATACAAAATGATTAAATGAATTAATAAGCTTCAGTGATTATAAGTTTGGACTTTTCTAGAGAAAATAATATGGTTGATAAGATTCATTAAATAAATCCATTATCAATCTGCCATTCCATGGACTTTAAAAATATCTCTATAGGCAAATGCCTATAAAACTGCTCAAGGCAGTTCTGATTGTTGCTTGCTATTTTTATATTCAAATAATGTTTACTTAATCTTATAAATTATACTATAAAAATTCAATTTACAATTGTTTCTAGATGCTATTTAGTTCTCCAGGAGTTCATTTATCTTGAAAAAAGTGTTAACAAACCTTCTCACCTTTGCTTGTCACTCACCTCCCTCATTTTTTATTCTTTCTTATCTCATTAGGATAAAGAACGAGTACACTTTGTTTCTTTGCTTGTAACATTAAAATATAATCACTTTCTATATTATGAGAGATCTTTGAAACCAAAAGAGAAAGGAAGGGATTCTTCCAATCCCATGTATTGTCTTTGCTTTAAATATGTATGCCTTTCTATTTTGTCATAACAGGTAAGAAATAAAATTCTTCAGATGCAATGGGACTAGTTAGGGTTAGAGTGGGGCTCAGAATATGAGACAGGGTGAGAGAGAGAGAGCGAGAGGAGGGAATTTCTGATACAGGTGAGACAGATGAATGGAGAGCCAGGAACTTTCCCCTTGCCCCCTAGTTCCACTGCTTTTAGACAGATTTCCTTAATCTAGGTAAGAGAAATCAAGAGAGTTTTTTTTTTTTCAATCACAAATGAACCATTTATATACTGAGTAGTGACAAAGATGAAATATGTAGTTAATCCAAAAGTATGTGTGCTTCCTGTGTCTGAGTTCTTGGCAGAGCTTTTCAATCTCATGTAATCTGCATATTTTTTGGTCTTTCTTTTTTTTTTAGGTAATTTATTACCTTCTGTCTTCTCTGTTCTTCCCACCCCCCTGGAAATCCTATTAATTAAATTTTACATTTTTAATCTCCTATTTTCCTTTCCCATTTTGTGATATTCTTTATCAACATCTTCTTTCAACTACTCTGTTAAATATATATATATATATATTCTTTACATATATACATATATATATTCTCATCCTCTACCTTGTTCTTTTTTTAATAGAATCTTTTTTATGAATGCACTATATTCTCTTTTCTCTCTGAGACTATTTTAATAACTTGTTGGAATTTTGTTCCTCTCCCTCATTTTCTTTGTTTTCTCCAAATTTCTTTCTGTCTCTTTTTCTGCTTCTTTGTTTTGGTGTCCGTTTTAACGCTACATCTTTTCTCAACATGTCCGGTGAGTCCTAGTTCTCTGTTCCTATTTAAGAAAAGAGCACTAAAAATCAGAATAGAACCATAAACAAAGTTAAAAGGAAAATTGCAAACTAGAGATTATGTATGTATGTATGACCCAATAATGGTCAGTGTTTTTATATCTAAAATGCATGAACAAATCAACAAGAAAAGATAACTATTTTAATAAAATGGATAAATGTCATGGACAACCAATATGCAAAATATAATTAGTTAACTTTTTAAATGCTTAACTAATAATCAAATATACATTAAAACAAGATGTCCTTTTTAGTACCAAATCATCTTTTATTTTTTGTTGTAATTCCAAATGTTGGCAAGCATAGGGAAAAGATACTTTCTTACATTGCTGATAGGATTATAAATTGGTAATTTTTTTCAGATAACAATTAAGCTATATGTATTAAAGTTTTGAAAGAGTGAACCATTTAAACTAGAAATTCTACTTCTTATAATCTTAAGAAAACAATCAGTCAAGTTTGCAAAGACTTACATTCATTCTGCTGTCGTTTATTATGTTGAAAATTGGACACAATACAAGTGTCAAATGTTATGTGATTAACAGGATAAATTATAGTAACATCCATCTGAGAAATACAATTCAACTATAAGAAATAATATTATTGAAATTTATTTATTGACAAGCAAATATGTTACTGATATATTAAGTCAAAAAGGTGTGACAGAAAAGAAGTTTGTATAAAAATGGGACTCCATTGAAGATGATACTGCTTATGATATATACATACACAGAAAAGCCTAGATGACATACATAAACCACACTTATTTATAGATGATGGCAATATGTGTGTTTTATTTCATTCTTTATGCTCTTATATATTTTCCAGGTAATCTACAATAAACATAATGCTCCATGCATACTAAAAATATTTCTCCATGCATAAAAAATAATTAAAATGCAGAATGAGAGAGACAGTGGGTTTGGAGGCTCTGAGAACATTTGTGTGCAGGGGTGATGGTTAAGCATTGCTTCTGACCAGGAAGCTTTATCATAGTCATTTTGTAGGGTCCCTACTGCCTCCAGTTCCTAAATTTTTCCAGGGTCCTGCAAGTCAAATTCATTTATTTCTTGTACTTCTCTTCTCAACATCCTTTCAAGTCTCAAATAAATTCTACTACTCATCTATCTGTCTTCAGATTTCAAAATATTGTTGATACTTCTCATTTGCTGAGATAATCTTTCCTGTTCTCTTTCTTCTTTCTTCTTGCTGACTTGTATCTTGTTTGTTTCTATTTTCATTTTAATAAAATTTCAGGAGAAGAGAGAAATAGTTGATTCAATCTAAAAACCTTTAACAGGAAATCCCATGGGTATTTACACATTGGCTCCTATTCATAACTAACATTGTGCACAGATGTCTTGAATAAGAAGCTGCAGGGGCTTGGCTAACTGAGTTAGTACTAATCTGGTGAACAGCTGACACATGACATTACCTGGATTCACCTGACCTAACTAAGAGTTGGGACATGAAGATTCTTTTCCTTCTCTGATTATTCTAGCCATGGCCAGGGACATGCAAAAAGCAAGTGGCAAGCACAATATGCCAAATTCTCTATAATAAAATGTGCTTGAATAGGAAGGAAACTGCAGCTGTTCAGTACAGATGGCAAATAGCTGACTGCTTTTTAACAGGATACAATGAAATATCTAAACTGAAGAGACATATTGAGAAATAGATGTGTGAGCAAAGCAGCTACTTCCCATTAAAAAAAAATAAAATCTCTGAATAGTTAACATTTATTTTTTTTAATGAAAATTTCCCCATAACCACTGGCCCAAGTAGAAAATTTCCAAGGCAATTCACTAAATATTATGTCTCCAAACGTGCTTGGAATTGCCCCAAATTTATTGATCTCTCAGGAATCATCTTTGTACCACCTGTTTTATTTCTTAATTATTTATTTTAATGGAGGATAATCACTTTACAATATTGTGATGTTTTTTGCCGTACATCAGCATGAATCGGTCACAGGTATGCATGTGTCCCCCATCCTGAACGGCCCTCCCACCTCCCTTCCCACCCTATCCCTCTAGGTTGCCCCAGAGCACTGACTCTGGGTGCCCCGCTTCACGCGTTGAATGTGCCCTGGTTGTCTATTTTACATATGGTAACGTACATGTTTCAGTGCTATTCGCTCAAATCATCCCACCCTCCCCTTCTCCCTCTGAATCCCAAAGTCTTTTCTTTATATCTTTGTCTCCTTTGCCTCCCTGCATGTAGGATCATCAGGTACCACCTGTTTTAAATGGCAATGCACTACAGTATTCTTGCCTGGAGAATCCCATGGACAGAGGAGCCTGGCAGGCTACAGTACATGGGGTTGCAAGAGTCAGACACTACTTAGCGACTAAACCACTACCATGGTTTAGTATGATGAGGCAATGAAGGCAGATGTCTACTTGTGTATCAGTGTGTGTTTGCATACTTGTGTGCACACTCTACTATTATTTTATGTGTGTTCACTTAGCCTCCAGATCTACAAAATTAGAGATTTAAAAAATTTTTTTCCATTTTTATTAGAGTGTATTTGCTTTACAATGTTGTGTTAGTTTCTACGGTACAGCATCGTGAATCAGCTGTTGTTGTTATTCAGTAACCCAGTCATGTCCAACTCTATGTAACTGCATGGATGGCAGCATGCAAGGCTTCCCTGTCCCTCACCATCTTCCAGAGTTTGCCCAAGTTCATGTTTATTGCATTGGTGATGCCATCCAGCCATCTCATCCTCTGACACCCTCTTCTCTTTCTGCTCTATATCTTTCCCAGGATCAGGGACTTTACCAATGAGTCATCTGTTCACATCACATGAACAAAATACTGGAGCTTCAGCTTCAGCATCAGTACTTCCAGTGAATATTCAGGGTTGATCACCCTCAAGATTGAGTGGTTTGATCTCCTTGCTATCCAAGGGACTTTCAGGAGTCTTCTCCAGCACCACAGTTTGAAGGCATCAGTTCTTTGGCCTTCTGCCTTCTTTATGGTCCAGCTCTCACAACCATACATGACCACTGGGAAGACCATAGCCTTGACTATACAGACCTTTGTCAGTTGAGTAACGTCTCTGCTTTTCAACACACTGTCCAGGTTTGTCATCGCTTTCCTGCCGAGAAGCAACTGTCTTCTGATTTCATGGCTGCAGTTACCATCTGCAGTGATTTTGGAACCCAGGAAGAGGAAATCTGTCACTGCTTCCACCTTTTATATCCCCCTTTTTAAAATTTCCCTCCTATTTTGGTCACCACAGAGCACTGTGTAGAGTTCCTTGTGATATACAGTAGGTTCTCATTAGTTGTCTACTTTATACATAATATCAATATTGTGAATATGTCAGTCCCAATCTCCTAATTCATCCCATCACCCCCCACTTCCACCTTGGCATCCATACATCTGTTCTCTGTGTCTGTCCTGGGCAGGAATAGTGATGGATTTTTCAAAATTATTCTGTTTCTCATAGCATTCAACCCCTGCTAAACACGTGGTAGGAATTCAATCAACACTCACTAGTTTACTGATGGACTATGTGGTTGAAAAGTTATATCTGGACTTCCAGTAGCACCAAGAGAACATCTAGATCTGTATAATACAAACATATTGACAGAGGAAAATGTTAGCTAAGAATTATCAGTTAAATAAGTCAGGCACAAATGGACAAATACTGTTTAATTCCACTTACACAAGTTACCTGGAGTCATCAAATTTATAGAAGCACAAAGGAGAATAGTGGTTGCCAGAACTGGGGAAAACGAAGAATGAGAATTAATCTTTAAGGACAGGGATTCAGTTAGGGCAGATGAAAAGTTTCTGGATGGAGACAGTGATAATGGTCGTGGAACAATGTGAGTTTTACTTATTCATTCACTTATTTATTTGGCTGTTCCAGGTCTTAGTTGCAGCATGTGGGATCTAGTTCCCCGACCAGGGATCAAACCTGGACACCTTGTATTGGGAGTCCAGAGTCTTAGCCACTGGACCACCAGGCAAGTCCCCAGTGTGAATTTTACTTAAGGCTACAAAACTGAAAATTCAAAAATAGTTAAAGTGGCAAATTTTATGCTTGTATGTTTTACCACAGAAAACAAAAGAATTGTCAGTCACATCATTCATGGCTTGGGAGGGACTTCTTTTACCAGGAATGTCTGGAATTTTAGAAATATCTCCTTGTTTACCAGGGTGATTGCAGTTTCACCAATCTCTTGTTCAGATGCACTGCTGCTGCTGCTGCTGCTAAGTCGCTTCAGTGTCTGACTCTGTGCGACCCCATAGACTGCAGCCCACCAGGCTCCCCCGTCCCTGGGATTCTCCAGGCAAGAACACTGGAGTGGGTTGCCATTTCCTTCTCCAATGCATGAAAGTGAAAAGTTAAAGTGAAGTTGCTCAGTCGTGTCTGACTCTTAGCGACCCCATGGACTGCCGCCCACCAGGCTCCTCCATCCATGGGATTTTCCAGGCAAGAGTACTAGAGTGGGTTGCCATTGCCTTCTCCATCAGATACACTGGAGTCTGGTAAAAGGAAAATACACATCTGAGTAAAATACAATGGAAACTTACTTTTTGTACATTTCATAGAGACTGCTGTCTGTCAGAGTCAGTCTATTATTTCATGTCTTTCAAGAAGATAAAGTTTCCAACAGACTTTGTCTTTTGAGAAGTTGCTCACCCACTTGCATTTTCTAGTAAGCTCCATCTGGGTCACAGTGGTACAAATGTGTCCTTGCTGCCTTGGTAACCAAGGATAAGATACTGGGTGGGTAGTTTAAGGAAGTAGACTTCAGCTATGAAGCCCCTTGTTCCCATAAAAATTTTGTTCCTGAAGTCTCCATACCTTTCCTTCTTTCTGTTATGATTTTGCATCCTTTGGAACATCCCAGATAAATGTGATCCATTCAAAGGCACAACTCTGAAGTCACTCCGATATTTGCTAAATAAGTTGTAGCAGTTTAGAAGAGCTAGTGGTTAGGGGGGCCTGCCTAATGTCCTGAGGTCCCACAAGTTTTCCCAACTTGGCATTTGACAGTCATCCATGGAATGGTTGACCTTGTTCAAGCATCAACTGGGAAGCCACTTGAAACTCTGCTCATCAGAACCTACATTGAGGTGAAAGGTTCAAGGGACTGGGTAGCACCAAGTGTTACCTGAAGAAACATCCGAATTGTCAACAAAGATGGAAGCAGGAGTTTAAAGTCAAGATGATCAGTGAAAGGCTGGCTGGGGTGAGGGGCTGAGTCCAAAGCTCTGAAATACATGATGGTGTCAGAGGCTCAAGATTGGTTGACGGTGGGCCAGGGGTGGCTGGCGAGGTAGTCATGATGTTGTTAAGTTTCTAGGCAAGATGAGACATCAGAGAGTACAGCAAATTACAGAGATGGCAACCAGCAAGTACCACATGGACTCTGAGAGTCACAACATTGATGAAAGGAGAAAGTTCACTTCGTTCATCAGATGTGTTATATACATGATATGAAAACTCTGCCTCCATGAAAGTGTTCAAGTCATTAATTAAATGTTTCCTTTTTCCCCAGCTATGACCTAAAGAACTAGCTTGAGAGAGAGCACATGATGAGGAGAAAAAGGAACCAGAATTTTCCTTTTCAGGATGGATCTTTGTCACTCATTCTTTTTCTGGGTCTCATATCCGTTCTCTTATCTTCGGGCTTGATTAAAGGTCACTTTCTGGTTTCATGTTATCAAAACTCTCACTGAACTTCCTCCAGGGAGCAATGCCTCTGTAGATCCCCTGGAGAAGGAAGTGGCAACCCACTCCAGTATTATTGCCTGGAAAATCCCATGGACAGAGTAGCCTGGTGGACTAGAGTCAATGGGGCGCACAACAGAGTTGTGCCTTTGAGTTGTTTAGCAACTAAACAACAACAACCTTCTTGCCTAACTGAATCTCCTTCAACACAGCCTCTTTGTGCCATTACTTGGTTGATTTCTTTGCCCTCAGAACATCCTCTAAAACTTCCTTGCCCCCCTTTACCTTTCTGAGAGCCCAGGCATAAGACTCACCCAAGCAGGCTCTTCCTTCCATGGGGCAGGACTCCAAGAAAGGAATTTACATTTGCAAATAACAAAGGAACACGGAGTCATTTCTGAAATGTTTTCTTGATGACTGAAAATTTAGCTCTCATAACTGAAGGTTAAAAGACTCCAAGACCTCATCTTTCTTAACCTTTTGTTTGAAGTCAGTTTGGGAATGGAGAAAGAAAACAAAAAAGTCTGAAGAATATCTAATTTTGTGAATCTCATTTTCAAATTCAAATCTCAAATGTTCCCTGAGGCAGTGGATTGTGAAGGCAGCACAGTGATGAAAACTTAATAAAAGTCCCAGAAAGATCATAGATTATGCTGGCCTGTCAACTGTCATAGGTAAGGGAACAATAATGACATTATTCTAATATTTAGGGATGTTCTTGGCTGTGTTCTATCCTCTGCAATGACAGCTACTCTGGCTTCAGACTTCATCACTGTCTACCATGAGCTCATCCACAGTTTTCTGGTCATTTCTGTCCTATACTTTCTTTGTTTGGCCTCTGTTTAAAATAAATATTTAACCACAAAACTTATATATGGTGATATCTTTATGTCATCACTTTATATCATGATTTTAGTCACTTCTGATCCCAGGCTCTCGTATTTTTCAGTCCATTAACTCAGCCCCCAGTTATCTTTTTATAACAGAAGTATGGGTCATATAAATGCCATTCTCTGGTTTCTCCATTCCTATATGATAAGTTAAAGCCCTTTGAACAAACTGCAGGGACTTTATAATAGAAACTCTGATTCATTTTACAGCCTCATTTCTCGCCCTCCTCTGTCCCCAAGTCTCCAGCACCACCATGATTTATACCACTGCAATCCCAAACATATGAGACTCATTCACTTCTCTGTGTTTTCCCTGGGATGTCCTTTCTCTTTTTCTCTGCTTGGACAAAGAGGACTTGGCCTCCAGAGCTTACAAGTGTCCTCATCTGTGAAGTCTTTCCTAAGCTCATGCCAAGATAATTGCTCTGCTCTCCAGTGATAGGATGTCATATTGGAACTGTTTACAAGTCTGGGATCTGTGCCTATTCCCACGTGGTTACTCAGACACACTAGACAGAATCCTCCCTTTGTACTACCCCCTACCCCTCTTCGCTAAAATGCCTGGCCTTATGGCTCAATTAGTGCTGAATGAAGGAAAGAATGAATGAAGACAAGGAAGGTGACAGTCTATCCAAGGAGAGTGGATAAGCCGTGTGCCATCTTCAGTGGAGCTAAAATTGGCATGGCACCAACTGCTGTACCCAGGTTCTGGGGACATCCCCCGTTCTTTTCCAGAGCTGTCAGCTAAGGGATGAGTCCACCTTTGCTTTCTTTCCTAGCAGGTTTCCTTGTTGAAGTTAATCTCACTGTCTCAAAGGAGGAAAGTTGACATATAAATGGAAGAAGTACCTCCTATGTTGGGCTTCCCTAGTGGCTCAGTAGTAGGCTCGACATGCCAATGCAGGAGACACGGGTACAATCCCTGGGTAGGGAAGATCCTCTGGAGAAGGAAGTGGTAACCCAGTCCAGTATTCTTGCCTGGGGAGTCTGACAGGCTACAGCAAAGAGTCGGACATGACTTACAAATAAACAACAGCAATAACTTCATATGTAACATCTAGTATGACCTCAAATCCCCTTTTTCAGTTTGGGGTAATGACACTCCTAAAGGAGTCTGGTGGCCAAGGCTTCCCTGGTGACTCAGGCAGTAAAGAACCTGCCTGCAATGTGGGAGACCCGGGTTCATTTCCTGGGTCGGGAAGATCCCCTGGAGAAGGACATGGCAACCCACTCCAGTATTTTTGCCTGGAGAATAACACGGACAGAAGAACCTTTCAGGCTACAGTCCTTAGGGTTGAAAAGAGTCAGATATGACTGAAGCAACTTAGTGCAAAGGAAACTGGAAAACTTTCCTCTCAATCCCCCACACACCTTTTCTGGAAATCCAGGATTTGTGATTGTGACAAAGTCACAAGTTCATCTTCTTCTGCTTGCTGCTGCTGTGTGTGATGTGCCAAGTCACTTCAGTTGCATCTGACTTTTTGCGACCCTATGGGTGGTAGCCCACCAGGCTCCTCTGTCCATGGGATTATCTGGGCAAGAATACTGGAGTGGATTGCCATGCCCTCCTCCAGGGATCTTCCTGACCCAAGTATTGAACCCACATCTTTTACATTTCCTGTATTGGCAGGTGGGTTCTTTACCACTAGTACTACCTGGAAAGCCTGTTGCTAGGAGTGTTAATTAGCACATTTCTCTAGAAAGCAATTAGGAAAATGCATCAGAAGTCTTCAAAATCTTTCACCCCTTGGATCTGGCAATCTCATTTTGGTGACAAGGGGAAAATATATAGATATTCATCCCAGAATTATTTATATTAGAGAAAAATTTTTAAGCAATAGGTTAATTACAGAACACACATTAGTCAGTAATGATCATATCTTAGAAAAATGTTTAATGACATTCCCCAAATAACTATGCCAATTTGTTCATGAAAAACAAATACCTACCAATTTTTCCATATTCAACAGCTGCTAATGTAGAGGAATTAGAGAATTTTTTTTCTTTTTGGCCCCTGGAACATTCTCATCCTGAAACCAGAAAGAAAAGTGACTGCTCAGTCAGCTGATTGAAGCCTGATCTCAGAGATGCTCAAAGCATCTTCAGCACCTCTTTCTCTCTGTCTGCCTCCACCCAGAGAGACTCCCTGTGTCATAGTGTCTCCCTGTGACATTTTCTGGGGTCACAACCCTCTGCTGGTTCTTCACAGCATCCTGCCTCTGGCTCTGAGGTTCCAGAGCGATGGGACACGGGTTGTTCCTAGCCTGCATCCCTCATCCCCAACTGCATTCCTGTTCCCAGGAGGCAGGAGAGATACTGCTCACCCCTGGATTTCCAGCCTAGAACCAGGTCCGCCCAGTCTGGCCTTTCTTTGCCTTCTGGTGTCAGAGACGCCTCACATTTTACCTCATGAGCACGCAGCATTCCTGATACACCGTCACCCACCTCTGAATCTGCTTGCCCAAACGCTTCTCCGGAGAATAACGGAGAGAGAGGATAAGAGAAGAAAACTAAAAAGGGTCTCACTCTTCCCTCAGATTGTGTCCCCTCTGCCCCAGCTGCCGGTCCTTGGTGGCTCTTTCCGTGTCTTTGATGCAACTGGCCCTCCCCAGAGAGAGCGGGTGAGATGGGAATATTTGAAGGTAGATTTAGAGGATTCTGAAGTGTCTTTCACCTCTTTCCTGCTCACTTTCCTCCCTCAGGAAAATCATCCCACCTTAATGACGCTTGGTCATCTAAAAAGAAAAGGACGCAATTAAATACAGACACTTTGACCCAACCCTCTCTGAGAAAAGAAGCAGGGATTTTGTTTTGAATTGTTGAAAGAAGTCAGCACAATTGGATAATCGATTGTTCTTTGTACTCTGTTTCCCAAAGCAGACACAGGTTAGACTTTCCAGGGCTTTGGGGCCCAAGGCCAGGAGACAATGGCTCTGCTCCTTATTCATTGGTCCAGAGGCTCACTTCTGGGCATTCCTCTTTTACACTCCTCTCCCCTCCTATGGCAGCCCTTTTCAGGGAAGTCTGTCTGTAGAGAAGCATGGCTTTATGTGAACTTCTGAGCAAACTTCCTTATCTGGTTCATCTGTCCCTCTGCACTCGTCTTCTCTAATTTGACAGACATTGTAGCTTTCTTTACCAGAAACACTCCTGCCACCACTCTGGTAGCCTGTGCCATGAAATTGACAGCATACTTTGGTCTTTGGGCTGTTGAGAGTTAAATTAATGACACAGCTGCTTACTGGACAGTGGCTCATGTGTTTCAGTGTTTCTCCCTGGCCTCAGTCTCCTGCAGGTGAGTAATGATTGTAATAAAAATGACAGAGTTAAACTGTTTCATCACTGTGAGGCTCCAGAGAAGTTGGAGCTGTCCAGCCAAAATGCATCTCAGAAGGTGACCCTGGGGAGAACAATATGGCGGAGGAGTAGGTGGACGTGGAGTACATCTCTCTCCATGGATACATCAGGAATGCACCTTCAGACACAGAAACGCATGCAGAACACCAGCTAAGAGTGGACAGGAGTACCTGACCAGGGGAAAAGAATATATAGAACCATGCAAAACTCGGTAGGATGAAGGAAGTAGGGAGCAAAACAGGAGTGTTAGTAGGACTGGACCTGCCCTTGGCGGGTTGGGGATCTGAAGCAGGGGTCCTATCCCCACACTGGGGCAATTGTCTGAGTCAGAGGAGAAACATTTAAGGCTGAGAGTGAAACAGCTGATCTCTGGCAACCTAAATGGAATGAGAATCAGAAAGTCTGCTGCAGCCATACATACCCCAGACAGGAACACTAGTCCCCAGGACAGGGCAGTGGCTGAGAGCTGGAGTTAAGGGATTATGGAGCAATCCCAGGCGAGGGCTGCTGTTGACTGTGGAGAGACGGATTGAGGGGATGTGAGGGAGGAGACTGTGGTGGGAAATGGAGGAAAGCCAGGCAGCCACGGAAACAAGTGATACTGCTGAGCCATGTATAGGGGGTGGAACCATCACCATACCCTCTCTCCCCCCACATGCCTGCATAGGCAGCTGAACAACAGAGAGGCTGGCCCATCAAATGCCTGATACGCTGAACTACAGAGCAGGGCCCAACCCAGGGTATCCCTTTAAGTGCCTGCTGCTCCAATCTACAGAGAAGGACCCCAGGCAAGGGAGCCCTCTAAGTGCCTGAACAGGCGGAACTACTGAGAAATACTGGCCAAAGAGGACGTCTGATTGTCAGCTACAAGAGGCTCGGAAAAAGACTCTGATAGGGCCATAATTCCTGCACTGGAAGCAGTCCGTGTCCCTGCACACTTGGCACCGCCGGAGTCCCCACAAGCCAAGCAGCTGCACCACCTTCACGCTCAACTCTCAAAAAAAGTCTTGCATCTATGCATACAGGGTCACTTCAGTTGTGTCCAACTCTTTGCAACCCTGTGGACTGTGGCCTGCCAGGCTTCTCTGTCAGGGAGGGGGGTTGAATACTGGATACAGGCAAGAATACTGGAGCATATTGGCCAATACCGGTCGCCATACCCTTCTAGAGCTCTATACTTCCTGCCGCCCTAGCCGCCAACCCCTTGAGTACCTGGTGCTGCCAGAACCCCTGGGACCCAAGCAGCTGCCCCACCTCCACACCTGGCCCTCACGGGGGCAAACCCAAGTCCTCCAGGGCAGACTCAGGAGCAAACCCCAGTGGACAATCCACATGTAGAGGTGGAAATAAAACCACAGTTGAAACCCAGGAGAGCGTGGATAAGGAAGAAGACCCAAAACCTTCCCACCAGTTATATAAGCTGCAGATTAAATCCACATGATCATCTAGACAGACTCTGTCTCTGCTAAGTCACTTCAGTCGTGTCCGACTCTGTGCGACCCCATAGACGGCAGCCCACCAGGCTTCCCCGTCCCTGAGATTCTCCAGGCAAGAACACTGGAGTGGGTTGCCATTTCCTTCTCCAATGCATGAAAGTGAAAAGTGAAAGTGAAGTCACTCAGTCGTGTCCGACTCCTAGCGACCCCATGGACTGCCTCCCCCCAGGCTCCTCCATCCATGGGATTTTCCAGGCAAGAGTACTGGAGTGGGGTGGACTCTGTCTCTGGAATATATAAAAAGCCATTGAGAGCTCCCACAAAAGAAAATGCGCTAGTTCTGATAGCTGTGGACCTTCGAGGCAAGAACACACAGGAGCAAGACCAGATTAGAATCTGAGCTGCCCCCATAACAGGTCCAGAGATCAACATAGTGTTAGAGGGCATCCTAAGGAGGTGAGGTGAACTGTGACTCCCAACGAGGGAAAGAACTCTGACAGCAGTGACTCAAGAAAAACATTTATTATTCTTATTTTTTTGACTTGTTCTGTAGATTCTGTTGGATTTTTTTTTCTTTTTTCATTTCCTTTTTTCCCCCCTCTGTTGTACTTGTCAATTTTATTGACACTAAGGAAGCCTATTAAGCTTTTGAACTTCTTTTTTTCTCAGTCACATTTTTTTATTGTTGTTATAAACCTCTGCCTCTATGTTGGGCTTTTGCAGTTTTGTGGAGTTTTCATTTTTTATTGCTTTTTTTTTCTCTTTTTTTAATTTTAATTTTTTAAACCTATTATTATTTTTTCTACATTTATTCCTTTGTTTTCTTTTCCTACTGTTCCTTTCCCCTTGCAGTTAATCTTTAACTTATGTAAATCTTCTTTATCTATATCTATTTAACTGTGCATATCTATTCTTTCTTTCTTTTCTTTCTCTCTTTCCCTCTCAACATATTTGTTAGTTTTATTTTCATTGCTTTATTCCCCAGTTGGCACCTTGCTTCAGTTTCGTTTTCCAGTTTGTGCTTTAGTTAGCTTTGTTCTGGTAGATATAATTGTTGCATTCTTTTGTTTGCTGGGTCAGTCTATTTTACTTTATTTTTGCTGGACTGTTTTGATTTTGTTATTGAGTCACACTTTTTATTGTTGCTATAAACTTCTGCTTCTACATTGGGTTTTTGCAGTTTTGTGGAGGTTTTCTTTTTTTCTCTCTCTTTTTTTAATTTTAATTTTTTAAACTTATTATTTTTTTCTACATTTATTCCTTTGTTTTTTCCCCTTGCAGTTAATCTTTATCATATATAAATTTTCTTTATCTACCTCTATTTAACTTTGATATCTATTCTTTCTTTCTCTCCTTTCCTCTCAACATATTTGCTAGTTTTATTTTCATTGCTTTACTCCCCAGTTGACACCTTGCTTCAGTTTTGTTTTCCAGTTTGTGCTTTAGTTAGCTTTGTTCTGGTAGATATAATTTTTTATTTATTTGTTTACCAGGTCAATCTATGGTACTTTATTTTTGATGGACTGTTTTGATTTTGCTTATGGATGTATGTGTATATGTGTATATTCAGTCACACTTTTTATTGTTGTTATAAACCTCTGTCTTTACGTTGGGCTCTTGCAGTTCTGTTGAGTTTTCCTTTCCTTTTTTCTTTCTTATTATTTTTTCTTTTTTATAATTTTAATTTTTAAACCTATTATATTTTTTATACATTTATTCCCTTGTTTGCCCCTCCTACTGTTCTTTTCCCCTTGCAATGTATATAAATCTTCATCTACCTCGATTTAACTTTGCATATCTATTCTTTCTTTTCTTTCTTTCCTTTCTCTTCAACATATTTGTTAGTTTTGTTTTCATTGCTTTATTCCCCACTTGGCACATTACTTTAGTTTTGTTTTCCACTTTGTGCTTTAGTTAGTTTTGTTCTTAACTGGTAAATATAATTTTTTATTTCCTTTGTTCACTCGGTCAATCTACTGTACCTTATTTTTGTTGGACTGTCTTGACTTTGCTCATGGGTGTATATGTATATGTGTATATTCCATTATTTTAATTATTATTTGCCTGATTTTGTAACTGCCATTTGTCTGGGGTTCATCTTTGGTTTCTCATTTTTGGATATTTGTTTTAGTCTTACTTAGTGTCATAACAAACCACTTGTGAAACCTTAGTTCCTGACTAGAGTTCAAGCCCCGAGCCTTTGGAGTGGGAGCACTGACTCCAAGAGCCTAGACTACCAGAGAACTAACCCTAGGGAGTACCAAATAGTGAGAACTCACAAAAAGGAAGCCACTTGAATACAAGACCCAGCATCACCCAACCACCAGTAGCACCCTGTGCAGGACACCTCATCTAAACAACAAACAAAACAAAAATACAAACCAAATAATCAGCAGACAGGATTACCACTCATTCAGCCTTGCCAATCAGAGAAAAAATAAAGAAAAAACAAAAACTCAGCACAAATCTCACCCTATGTGAAGCTTACACAAACCACTGGACCAAACTTAGGAGGGCAGAAACCAAAAGGAAGAAAGAAGTCAACCTTCTTCAAGAAAAGAATTCAACTTTCCTTGAAGCTTGGGAAAGGAAACCTCAAACTCAGTAAGTTAAAAATATATATAATGAAAAGGCAGAGAATTACTACACAGATGAAGGAACAAACTAGAAACACAGAAGTCCAAATAAACGAAGAGGAAATAGGCAAACTACCTGAAAAAGAAATCAGAATAATGATAGAAAAGATGATCAAAAACTTTGAAAACAAAATGAAGAAAATGCAAGAATCAATTAACAAAGACCTAGGAGAATTAAATAATAAGCATACAGAGACAAGCAACACAATTACTGAAATTAAAAATACTCTAGAAAGAATCAATAGCAGAATAGCTGAAGCAGAAGAACAAATTAGTGAGCTGGAAGATAAAATGGTGGAAATAATTTCTGAAGAGCAGAATAAAGTGAAAAAAAGAAAAAAGAAAAGAACTGAGGGCAGTCTCAGAGACCTCTGGGACAATATCAAACACACAAACATTTGAATTATAGGGGTCCTAGAAGAAGAAGAGAGAAAGAAAGAGTATGAGAAAATTTTTGAAGAAATTATAGTTGAAAATTTCCCCAACATGGAAAAGGAAATAGTCAATCAAGTCCAAGAAGCACAAAGAGTCCCATACAGGATAAACCCAAGGAGAAACATGCCAAGACACATACTAATCAAACTAACAAAACACTAAACACAAAGAAAGAATATTAAAAGCAGCAAGGGAGAAGTAACAAGTAACATACAAGGGAAATCCATGTGCTTAACAGCTAATCTTTCAGCAGAAACTCTGCAGGCCAGAAGGGAATGGCAGGGTATATTTAAAGTACTTAAAGGGTAAAATCTATAGCCAAGATTACTGTACCTGGAAAGGATCTTATTCAAAATTGATGTAGAAATAAAAAGCTTTTCAGACAAGCAAAAGTTAAGAGAATTCAGTACCACCAAACCAGATTTACAACAAATGTTAAAGGGACTTATATAGTCAAGAAATATAAGAGAAGAAGAAAGATCTACAAAATCAACCCCAAACAATTAAGAAAATGGCAATCGGAACGTATGTATCAATAATTACTTTAAATATAAATGAATTAAGTGTTCCAACTAAAAGACACAGAATAGCTGAATGGATACAAAAATAAGACCCATATATATGCTGTCTACAAGAAATCCACTTCAATCCTCAATATACATACAGACTGAAAGTGAGAGGATGGAAAAATATATTCCATGCAAATGGGAAGCAAAAGAAAGCTGGAGTAGCAATCCTCATATCAGACAAAATAGACCTTAAAATAAAGAATATTACAAGAGATAAGGAAGGACACTACATAATGATCAAGGGATCAATCTAAGAAGAAGATGTAACAATTGTAAATATCTATGCACGCAACATAGAAACACCTCAATACATAAGACCAACACTAACAGACATAAAAGGAGAAATGGACACTAACACAATAATAGTAGGGGATTTTAACACCCCACTCACACCAATGGACAGATCATCAAAACAGAAAACTAATAAGGAAACACAAGTCTAAAACAATACATTAGATAAGATGGATCTCATTGATATCTTCAGGATATTCCATCCAAATGCAGAAGAATACACCTTCTCAAGTGCACGTTGAACATTCTCCAGGATAGACCACATCTTGGGTCAAAAATCAAACCTCAGTAAATTTAATAAAACTGAAATCATATCAAGCATTTTCTCCGACCACAATGCTATGAGACTAGATATCAATTACAAGAAAAAAACTGTAAGAAACACAAACAAGAGAGGGAGGAGCCAAGATGGCGGAGGAGTAGGACGGGGAGAGCACTTTCTCCCCCACAAATTCATCAAAAGAGCATTTAAACGTCGAGTAAATTCCACAAAACAACTTCTGAATGCCGGCAGAGGACATCAGGCACCCAGAAAAGCGACCCAACTCTTCGAAAGGAGGTAGGAAAAAAATATAAAAGACAAAAAAAAGAGACAAAAGAGGGAGGGAGGAAAAAAATATAAAAGACAAAAAAAGAGACAAAAGAGGGAGGGACAGAGTTCCGTCCCGGGAAGGGAGTCTTAAAAAGAGAGAAGTTTCCAAACACCAGGAAACCTTCTCACTGCTGAATCTGTGCCGAGCTTTGGAAGCACAGAGGGCAACATAACAGGGAGAAAAAATAAACAATTAAAACTCGCAGATTGCGAGCCCTACGGTAACTCCCCCAGCGGAGAAGCAGCGCAGACGCCTGCACACGCCATTAGCAAGCGGGGGCTGGGCAGGGAGGCGCGGTGCCGGCTGCATCGCTTAGAGTAAGAATCTGGCCTGAATACCCTGAGCACTATCTGAGCGAAATAATTTGGGCTAGCAAACCAGACTGTGGGATATCTACCACGCGAAAAGCCAGCCCCAACCTAAGACACCGCCAGGCCCGCGCACGGAACAAAGGACTGAACAGAGATAGCCGGCTGCAGACCTTCCCCCTCCGGTGACAGGCAGCCAGAGCCGGAAGGGGGCAATCGCAGCCCCAGAGAGACATTATCTATAAAACTGTAAGCAGGCTTCTTTGCTAACTAAAACTTCTTGGGGGTCTGGACGGTCAACATCTGCCTGAGAAGGTGCGCCGGTTTTACACCCAGATAACCGAGTGGCGGGGAGGCGATAAGTCGCAGCATTGGCGTTCCCCAAACACCTCATCACCTGAGCTGCTTGAACCTGGGAAGAGCACAAAATGCAGGCCCAACTGAGTCTGCGACTCTGAGGACTACCCGAGTGCCTGAACCTGAGCGGCTTGGACCTGGGAGGTACATGCAGCCCAGGGCCGGCCTCGGATTGTTCTCGGCGGAACAACCTAGAGCCCGAGCAGTGTGGGCAGGGAGGCTACACACGCCGTGAGTGGGGGCAGACCCAGTGTGGCTGAGGCACTGAGAGCGCACGCCAGTGTTATTTGTTTGCAGCATCCCTCCCTCCCTCCGCACAGCGCGACTGAACAAGTGAGCCTAAAAAAAAGAAAAAAAAAGTTTCCCCCACCGTCCCCTTTGTGTCAGGGCGGAAGCCAGACACTGAAGAGACCAGCAAACAGAAGAAGTTATAACAGAGGGGAAAGCCTTGGAAGCCATGGGTAATAGATTAAAACCCTGTGGTTACTACGGACTACATAGGAAGGAGCCTATAGATCTTGAGAAATATAAGTCGGACCAAGGAACTAGCCAAAAATGAACTGAACCCACAATACAACAAAACCAGAGAAAGTCCTAGATATATTTTTACTATTTTTACGATCATTCTTTCTTTCTTTTTTTTTAATTAAAAAAAATTTTTTTTAAGTCCTCTATTGTTCCTTTAATTTTCACTTTTATAACCTATTACTTTGCAAAAAAAAAAAAAAAAGACCCTATTTTTTTCTTCTTCAGCAAACTTCATATATATATATTTTATAATTTTTTGACCTTGTTTTTTTTTTCTTCTTCTTCTTCTTTTCTTTAACATTGTATTTTTGAAATTCCAAACTCTAGTTTTTTAATTTTAGCTTTTTGGTATATGTTATCAATTTTGTACCTACAGTTTTTTTTTATATAATTTCTGTGACTTTTTTTTTCTGTTTCATTCTCTTCTTCTTTTATATAACACTGTATATCTGAAATTCCAAACTCTACTATAGATTTTTAATTTATGCTTTTTTGTATTTGATATCAAATTTGTATCTGTATTTTCTTTATAATTTTTGCAACATTGTTTTTGTTTGTTTGTTTTCTCTCTTTATGTTTCTTCTTCCTTTTTTTTTTAACATTGTATTTTTGAAATTCCAAACTCTACTCTAGATTTTTAATTTTTGCTTTTTGGTATTAGTTATCAATTTTGTACCTGTATTTTCTTTATAATTTTCGTGACCTTGTTTGTTTTTCTTTGTTCGTTTTTTCTCTCTTTCTTTTCCTTCTTCTTTTCTTTAACATCGTATTTTTGAAATTCCAAACTCTACTCTAGATTTTTAATTTTTGCTTTTATATATTTGTTACCAATTTTGTACCTTTAAGAACCCAATCTTCAGGACCGATTTTTCAGTAGAGAGCAAGATTACTGGCTTGACTGCTCTCTCTCCCTTTGGACTCTCCTTTTTCTCCACCAGGTTGCCTGTGTCTCCTCCATAACCCCTCTCTACTCTACCCAACTTTGTGAGTTTATGTGTGTTCCAGATGGTGGAGAACACTTAGGGAAGTGATTACTGGCTGGATCTGTCTCCCTCCTTTTCATTCCCCTCTTTTATCCCTCTGGCCACCTCTGTCTCCTTCCTCCTCCTTCTCTTCTCTGTATAACTCCGTGAACATCTCTGAGTGGTCCAGTTGTGGAGTGCACAAAAGGAAGTGACTACTAGCTACCCCACTCTCTCCACTCTTGATTCCACCTCATCTCATTTGGGTCACCTCTAACTCCCTCCTCCCTCTTCTCTTCTCCATGTAACGCTGTGAACCTCTCTGAGTGACCCTCACAGTAGAGAAACTTTTCATCTTTAACGTAGATGTTTTATCAATGGTGCTGTATAGAAGGAGAAGTTTTGAAACTACTGTAAAAATAAGACCGATAACCGGAAGCAGGAGCCTTAAGTCCACACCCTGACTCCAGGGAACTCCTGACTCCAAGGAACATTAATTGACAGGAGCTTATCAAATGCCTCCATACCCACACTGAAACCAAGCACCACACAAGGGCCAACAAGTTCCAGGGCAAGACATACCAAGCAAATTCTCCAGCAACAAAGGATCACAGCCCTGATCTTCAAGATACAAGCTGCCCAAAGTCACCCCAAAACCATAGACATAACTCATTACTGACATTTCATTGCACTCCAGAGAGAAGAAATAGAGCTCCACCCACCAGAACACCGACATAAGCTTCCCTAACCAGGAAACCTTGACAAGCCACCTGTACAAACCCACACATAGCGAGGAAAAGCCACAGTAAAGAGAACTCCACAAACTGCCAGAATATAGAAAGGACGCCCCCAAATCAGCAATTTAAATAAGATGAAGAGACAGAGGAATACCCAGCAGGTAAAGGAACAGGATAAATGCCCACCAAACCAAACAAAAGAGGAAGAGATAGGGAATCTACCTGATAAAGAATTCCGAATAATGATAGTGAAATTGACCCAAAATCTTGAAATTAAAATGGAATCACAGATAAATAGCCTGGAGACAAGGATTGAGAAGATGCAAGAAAGGTTTAACAAGGACCTAGAAGAAATAAAAAAGAGTCAATATATAATGAATAATGCAATAAATGAAATTTAAAACACCCTGGAGGCAACAAATAGTAGAATAACAGAGGCAGAAGATAGGATTAGTGAATTAGAAGATAGAATGGTAGAAATAAATGAATCAGAGAGAATAAAAGAAAAACGAATTAAAAGAAATGAGGACAATCTCAGAGACCTCCAGGACAATATTAAATGCTACAACATTCGAATCATAGGGGTTCCAAAAGAAGAAGACAAAAAGAAAGACCATGAGAAAATACTTGAGGAGATAATAGTTGAAAACTTCCCTAAAATGGGGAAGGAAATAATCACCCAAGTCCAAGAAACCCAGAGAGTCCCAAACAGGATAAACCCAAGGCGAAACACCCCAAGACACATATTAATCAAATTAACAAAGATCAAACACAAAGAACAAATGTTAAAAGCAGCAAGGGAAAAACAACAAATAACACACAAGGGAATTCCCATAAGGATAACAGCTGATCTTTCAATAGAAACTCTTCAAGCCAGGAGGGAATGGCAAGACATACTTAAAATGATGAAAGAAAATAACCTACAGCCCAGATTATTGTACCCAGCAAGGATTTCATTCAAGTATGAAGGAGAAATCAAAAGCTTTTCAGACAAGCAAAAGCTGAGAGAATTCTGCACCACCAAACCAGCTCTACAACAAATACTAAAGGATATTCTCTAGACAGGAAACACAAAAACGGTGTATAAGTTCGAACCCCAAACAATAAAGTAAATGGCAACAGGATCATACTTATCAGTAATTACCTTAAACGTAAATGGGTTGAATGCCCCAACCAAAAGACAAAGACTGGCTGAATGGATACAAAAACAAGACCCCTACATATGTTGTCTACGAGAGACCCACCTCAAAACAGGGGACACATACAGACTGAAAGTGAAGGGCTGGAAAAAGATTTTCCATGCAAATAGGGACCAAAAGAAAGCAGGAGTAGCAATACTCATATCAGATAAAATAGACTTTAAAACAAAGGCTGTGAAAAGAGACAAAGATGGTCACTACATAATGATCAAAGGATCAATCCAAGAAGAAGATATAACAATTATAATATATATGCACCCAACACGGGAGCACCGCAGTATGTAAGACAAATGCTAACAAGTATGAAAGGAGAAATTAACAATAACACAATAATAGTGGGAGACTTTAATACCCCACTCACACCTATGGATAGATCAACTAAACAGAAAATTAACAAGGAAACACAAACTTTAAATGATACAATAGACCAGTTAGACCTAATTGATATCTATAGGACATTTCATCCCAAAACAATGAATTTCACCTTTTTCTCAAGTGCACATGGAACCTTCTCCAGGATAGATCACATCCTGGGCCATAAAGCTAGCCTTGGTAAATGCAAAAAAATAGAAATCATTCCAAGCATCTTTTCTGACCACAATGCAGTAAGATTAGATCTCAATTACAGGAGAAAAACTATTAAAAATTCCAACATATGGAGGCTGAACAACACGCTGCTGAATAACCAACAAATCACAGAAGAAATCAAAAAAGAAATCAAAATTTGCATAGAAACGAATGAAAATGAAAACACAACAACCCAAAACCTGTGGGACACAGTAAAAGCAGTCCTAAGGGGAAAGTTCATAGCAATACAGGCACACCTCAAGAAACAAGAAAAAAGTCAAATAAATAACCTAACTCTACACCTAAAGCAATTAGAAAAGGAAGAAATGAAGAACCCCAGGGTTAGTAGAAGGAAAGAAATCTTAAAAATTACGGCAGAAATAAATGCAAAAGAAACAAAAGAGACCATAGCAAAAATCAACAAAACCAAAAGCTGGTTCTTTGAAAGGATAAATAAAATTGACAAACCATTAGCCAGACTCATCAAGAAACAAAGGGAGAAAAATCAAATCAATAAAATTAGAAATGAAAATGGAGAGATGACAACAGACAACACAGAAATACAGAGGATCATAAGAGACTACTATCAACAATTATATGCCAATAAAATGGACAACGTGGAAGAAATGGACAAATTCTTAGAAAAGTACAACTTTCCAAAACTCGACAAGGAAGAAATAGAAAATCTTAACAGACCCATCACAAGCACGGAAATTGAAACTGTAATCAAAAATCTTCCAGCAAACAAAAGCCCAGGTCCAGATGGCTTCACAGCTGAATTCTACCAAAAATTTAGAGAAGAGCTAACACCTATCCTGCTCAAACTCTTCCAAAAAATTGCAGAGGAAGGTAAACTTCCAAACTCATTCTATGAGGCCACCATCACCCTAAAATCAAAACCTGACAAAGATGCCACAAAAAAAGAAAACTACAGGCCAATATCACTGATGAACATAGATGCAAAAATCCTTAACAAAATTCTAGCAATCAGAATCCAACAACACATTAAAAAGATCATACACCATGACCAAGTGGGCTTTATCCCAGGGATGCAAGGATTCTTCAATATCCGCAACTCAATCAGTGTAATACACCACATTAACAAATTAAAAAATAAAAACCATATGATTATCTCAATAGATGCAGAGAAAGCCTTTGACAAAATTCAACATCCATTTATGATAAAAACTCTCCAGAAAGCAGGACTAGAAGGAACATACCTCAACATAATAAAAGCTATATATGACAAACCCACAGCAAACATTATCCTCAATGGTGAAAAATTGAAAGCATTTCCTCTAAAGTCAGGAATAAGACAAGGGTGCCCACTTTCACCATTACTACTCAACATAGTTTTGGAAGTTTTGGCCACAGCAATCAGAGCAGAAAAAGAAATAAAAGGAATCCAAATTGGAAAAGAAGAAGTAAAACTCTAACTATTTGCAGATGACATGATCCTCTACATAGAAAACCCTAAAGACTCCACCAGAAAATTACTAGAAATAATCAATGACTATAGTAAAGTTGCAGGATATAAAATCAACACACAGAAATCCCTTGCATTCCTATACACTAATAATGAGACAACAGAAAGAGAAATTAAGGAAACAATTCCATTCACCATTGCAACGGAAAGAATAAAATACTTAGGAATATATCTACCTAAAGAAACTAAAGACCTATGTATAGAAAACTATAAAACGCTGGTGAAAGAAATAAAAGAGGACACTAATAGATGGAGAAATATACCATGTTCATGGATTGGAAGAATCATTATGGTGAAAATGAGTATAGTACCCAAAGCAATTTATAGATTCAATGCAATCCCTATCAAACTACCAACAGTATTCTTCACAGAGCTAGAACAAATAATTTCACAATTTGTATGGAAATACAAAAAACCTCGAATAGCCAAAGCTATCTTGAGAAAGAAGAATGGGACTGGAGGAATCAACCTACCTGACTTCAGGCTCTACTACAAAGCCACAGTCATCAAGACAGTATGGTACTGGCACAAAGACAGAAATATAGATCAATGGAACAAAATAGAAAGCCCAGAGATAAATCCACGCACATATGGACACCTTATCTTTGACAAAGGAGGCAAGAATATACAATGGATTAAAGACAATCTCTTTAACAAGTGGTGCTGGGAAAACTGGTCAACCACTTGTAAAAGAATGAAACTAGAACACTTTCTAACACCATACACAAAAATAAACTCAAAATGGATTAAAGATCTAAACATAAGACCAGAAACTATAAAACTCCTAGAGGAGAACATAGGCAAAACACTCTCTGACATACATCACAGCAGGATCCTCTATGACCCACCTCCCAGAATATTGGAAATAAAAGCAAAAATAAACAAATGGGACCTAATTAACTTTAAAAGCTTCTGCACATCAAAGGAAACTATCAGCAAGGTGAAAAGACAGCCTTCAGAATGGGAGAAAATAATAGCAAATGAAGCAACTGACAAACACCTAATCTCAAAAATATACAAGCAACTCCTACAGCTCAACTCCAGAAAAATAAATGACCCAATCAAAAAATGGGCCAAAGAACTAAATAGACATTTCTCCAAAGAAGACATACAGATGGCTAACAAACACATGAAAAGATGCTCAACATCACTCATTATCAGAGAAATGCAAATCAAGACCACTATGAGGTACCATTTCACACCAGTCAGAATGGCTGCGATCCAAAAGTCTACAAATAATAAATGTTGGAGAGGGTGTGGAGAAAAGGGAACTCTCTTACACTGTTGGTGGGAATGCAAACTAGTACACCCACTATGGAGAACAGTGTGGAGATTCCTTAAAAAATTGGAAATAGAACTGCCTTATGATCCAGCAATCCCACTGCTGGGCATACACACTGAGGAAACCAGAAGGGAAAGAGACACGTGTACCCCAATGTTCATCACAGCACTGTTTATAATAGCCAGGACATGGAAGCAACCTAGATGTCCATCAGCAGATGAATGGATAAGAAAGCTGTGGTACATATACAGAATGCAGTATTACTCAGCCATTAAAAAGAATTCATTTGAATCAGTTCTAATGAGGTGGATGAAACTGGAGCCTATTATACAGAGTGAAGTAAGCCAGAAGGAAAAACACCAATACAGTATACTAACGCATATATATGAATTTAGAAAGATGATAACAATAACCCTGTGTACGAGACAGCAAAAGAGATGTATGGAACAGTCTTATGGACTCTGTGGGAGAGGGACAGGGTGGGAAGATTTGGGAGAATGGCATTGAAACATGTAAAATATCATGTATGAAATGAGATGCCAGTCCAGGTTCAATGCACGATACTGGATGCTTGGGCTAGTGCACTGGGACAACCCAGAGGGATGGTATGGGGAGGGAGGAGTGAGGAGGGTTCAGGATGGGGAGCACATGTATACCTGTGATGGATTCATTTTGATATTTGGCAAAACTAATACAATTATGTAAAGTTTAAAAATAAAATTAAATTAAAAAAAAAAAAAAGAAACACAAACAAGTGGAGATTAAACCAGACATTTCTATATAACCAACAGGTTATTGAAGAAATCAAAGGAAAATCAAAAAATTTCTAGAAACAAATGACAGTGAAAACATGACAAATCAAAACCTATGGGATGCAACAAAAGCAGTTCTAACAAGGAAGTTTATAGCAATGCAATCCTACCTCAAGTAACAAGAAAACCATTGAATAGACAACCTCTTCAGCAATACGTGAACCGTGAACTTCCAGATGTTCAAGCTGGTTTTAGAAAAGGCAGAGGAACCAGAGATCAAATTGCCAACACCCACTGGATCATTGAAAAAGCAACAGAGTTCCAGAAAAACATCTACTTCTGCTTTATTGACTATGCCAAAGCCTTTGACTGTGTGGATCACAACAAACTGTGGAAAATTCTTCAAGAAATGGGAATATCAGACCACCTGACCTGCCTCTTGAGAAACTCATATGCAGGTCAGGAAGCAACAGTTAGAACCGGACATGGAACAACAGACTGGCTCCAAATAGGAAAAGGAGTACATCAAGGCTGTATATTGTCACTCTGCTTATTTAACTTATATGCAGAGTGCATCATGAGAAACGCTGGGCTGGAAGAAGCACAAGCTGGAATCAAGATTGCCAGGAGAAATATCAATAACCTCAGATATGCAGATGACACCACCCTTATGGCAGAAAGTGAAGAGGAACTACAAAGCCTCTTGATGAAAGTGAAAGAGGAGAGTGAAAAAGTTGGCTTAAAGCTCAACAATCAGAAAACGAAGATCATGGCATCCGGTCCCATCACTTCATGGGAAATAGATGGGGAACCAGTGGAAACAGTGTCAGATTTTATTTTGGGGGGGCTCCAAAATCACTGCAGATGGTGATTTCAGCCATGAAATTAAAAGACGCTTACTTCTTGGAAGGAAAGTTATGACCAACCTAGATAGCATATTCAAAAGCAGAGACATTACTTTGCCAACAAACGTCCATTTAGTCAAGGCTATGGTTTTTCCGTAGTCATGTATGGATGTGAGAGTTGGACTGTGAAGAAGGCTGAGCGCCGAAGAATTGATGCTTTCGAACTGTGGTGTTGGAGAAGACTCTTGAGAGTCCCTTGGACTTCAAAGAGATCCAAACAGTCCATTCTAAAGGAAATCAGTCCTGGGTGTTCTTTGGAAGGAATGATGCTAAAGCTGAAACTTCAGTATTTTGGCCAACTCATGTGAAGAGTTGACTCATTGGAAAAGACTGATGCTGGGAGGGATTGGGGGCAGGAGAAGAAGGGGACGACAAAGGATGAGATGCCTGGATGGCATCACCGACTTGATGGACGTGAGTTTGAGTGAACTCTGGGAGTTGGTGATGGACAGGGAGGCCTGGCGTGCTGCAGTTCATGGGATCGCAAAGAGTCGGACACAACTGAGTGACTGAACTGAACTGAACTGAACTTTACACCTAAAACAACAGGAAAAATAAGAACAACAACAACAAAAACCAAAATTAGTGGAAGGAAAGAAATCATAAAGATCTGAGTGGAAATAAATGAAAAGGAAATGAAAGAAACAATAGTAAAGATTAATAAAACTAAAAGCTCTTTCTTTGAGAAGGTAAACAAAATGGACAAACCTTTAGCCAGACTCATCAAGAAAAAAAGAGAGAAAAATCAAGTCAACAAAATTAGAAATGAAAAAGGAGAGGTTACAACAGACAATGCAGAAATACAAAGGATTATAAGAGACTATTCTGAGCAACTATATGGCAATAAAATAGATAACCTGGAAGAAATGGACAGATTCTTAGAAAAGTTCAATCTTCCAAGACTGAACCAGGAAGAAATAGAAATTTTGTACCACTCAATTACAAGCACTGAAATTGAAGCTGTGATCAAAAATCTCCCCAAAAACAAAAGCCCAGGACCAGATGGCTTCACAGAAGAATTACATCAAACATTTAGAGACGAGCTAATGCCTATCCTTCTAAAACTCTTTCAAAAAATTGCAGAGGAAGGAACACTCCCAAACTTATTCTAGGAGGCCAACATCACCCTGATGCCAAAACCAGACAGGAAGATTGATATTGACTACAGGTCAATATCACTGATGAACATAGATGCAAAAATCCTCAACAAAATTTTAGCAAACAGAATTTAGCAACATCTCAAAAAGCTCATACATCATGATCAAGTTGGGTTTATTCCAGGGATGCAAGGATTCTTCAATATATGCAAATCAATCAATGTGATACACCATATTAACAAATTGAAAGATAGAAATCATATGATCATCTCAATAGAAGCCTTTGACACAATTTAGCACCCACTTATGATTAAAAACTCTCCAAAAAATGGGCATAAAAGGAACCTACCTCAACATAGTAAAGGCCATATACAATAAACCTACAGCAAACATTATTCCCCATGGTAAAAACTGAAAGCATTCCCCCTAAGATCAGGAACAGGACAAGGGTGTCCACTTTCACCACTATTATTCAACATAGTTCTGGAAGTCATAGATACAGAAATCAGAGAAGAAATAAAAAAATAAAAGGGATCTAGTTCAGAAAAAAAGAAGTAAATCTCTCACTGCAGATGACATGATATTGTACATAGAAAACCCAAAAGATAGTATCAGAAAATTACTAAAGCTAATCAGTGAATTTAGCAAAGTTGCAGGATACATAGTCAATACACAGAAATCACTTGCATTTCTATATACTAACAAGGAAAAATCAGAAAGAGAAATTTAGGAATCAATCCCATTCACCATTGCAACAAAATGAATCAAGTATCTAGGAATAAACTTACCTAAGGAGATGAACTGTACACAGAAAATTATAGGACACTAATGAAAGAAATCAAAGACAAAATAAACAGATGTAGAGATATTCCATGTTCCTGGGTAGGAAAAATCAGTATTGTGGAAATGACTATACTACCAAATGCAATCTATAGATTCAATGTGATCCCTATCAAATTACCAATGGCATTTTTCACAGAACTAGAACAAAACATTTCACAGTTCATATGGAAATATAAAAGACCTTGAATAGCCAAAGCAGTCTTGAGAAAGAAGAATGGAGCTGGAGGAATCAACCTTCTTGACTTCAGATTATATTTACAAAGCTACAGTCGTCAAGACAGTATGGTACTGCTACAAAAACAGAAACATAGACCAATGGAACAAGATAGAAAGCCCAGAAATAAACACATGCACCTCTGGGTTCCTTATTTTTGACAAAGGAGATACGACTATGTAATGGGTGCAAAGGCATCCTCTTCAATAAATGATGCTTGGAAAACGAGACAGCTACATGTAAAAGAATGAAATTAGAACACTTCCTAACACCACACACAAAGATAAACTCAAAATGGATTAAAGACCTAAATGTAAATTAGGTAAATTACACCAGAAATTATAAAACTCTTAGAGGAAAACATAGGCAGAACACTCAATAACCTAAATCAAAGCAAGATCCTCTATGACCCACCTCCTAGAGTAATGGAAATAAAAACAAAAGTAAGTAAGTGGGACCTTATAAAACCTAAAAGCTTTTGCACAGCAAAGGAAACTATAAGCAAGGTGAAAAGACAACTCTCAGAATGGGAGAAAATAATAGCAAATGAAACAACTGACTAAGGATTAATTTCCAAAATATACAAGCAGCTCATACAACTCAATACCAGAAAGACAAACAACCCAATCAAAAGGTGGAAAAAAGATCTAAACAGACATTTCTTCAAAGAAGATGTACAGATCACTAACAAACACATGAAAAGATGCTCAACATCTCTCATTATTAGAGAAATGCGAATCAAAACTACAATGAGATATCACCTCACACTGGTCAGAATGGCCATCATTAGAAGTCTACAAACAATAAATACTGGAGAGGGTGTGGAGAAAAGGGAACCCTCTTGCAGTGTTGGTGGGAATATAAATTGATACAGCCACTATAGAAGATGGTATGGAGATACCTTAAAAAACTAGGAATAAAACCACCATATGACCCAGCAATCCCACTCCTAGGCATATACCCTGAAGAAACCAAAATTGAAAAAGACACATGTGTCCCATTGTTCATTACAGCACTATTCACAGTAGCTAGAACATGGAAGCAACCTAGATGTCCATTGACTGATGAATGGATAAAGAAGTTGGGGTACATATGCACAATGGAATATTACTCAGCCATAAAAAGGAACACAGTTGAGTCAGTTCTAATGAGGTGGATAAACCTAGAACCTATTGCCCAGAGTGAAGTAAGTCAGAAAAAGAAAGATAAATATATTCTAACATATATGTATGGAATCTAGAAAAATGGTACTGAAGAATTTATTTTCAGGGAAACAATGAAGAAACAGACATAAAAAACAAACTTAAGGACATGAGGGAGAGGTGAGGAAAGGGTGAGAGGTATGAAAAGTGTAACATGGAAACTTACATCACCATATGCAAAATAAACAGCCATCAGGAATTTGCTGTATGGTTCAGGAAACTCAGACGGGGGCTCTGTATCAACCTAGAAGAGTGGGATAGGGAGGGAGATGGGAGGGAGGTTCAAAAGGGAGGAGATATATATATATATACTTATGGCTGACTGCTGAGGTTTGACAGAAAACAGCAAAGCTCTGTAAAACAATTATCCTTCAATTAAAACTCATCAGTATTAACTTTAGTGTAGAAGCAGAGACAAAGGACAGAGGAAGCCAACTCAAAGAGTATTCTGGGGCACTTGGAGGGGAAAATGTCCAGGGGAAAAGATTTATGAAGTGGTCAAATCCTCACGAACTCTCCTGTGTGTTCCAGGAAAGGTGTGGATAAGACGGTGCAGATTGAGAGACTTGATAGATGTATCAAGTATGTTGTGTCTTTCCAGAATTGACCCCTGCCAGATTAAGTCCAAAGTTATCAGTGTTCACTGATACTTTTAGGTTGGTAATGCTCTCCAGATAGAGATTTCACAATTCATTGCTGATATCTTTTGCTATCCTGGAGAAGGAAATGGCAACCCACTCCAGTATTCTTGCCTGGAGAATTCCATGTAAAGAGGAGCCTGGTGGGCTACAGTCCATGGAGTCACAAATGACTGAGTCAGAAACGACTGAGCAACTAACACACACACATCATTTGATATCCAACAGTTAATCACACTGGGGACTTCCCTGGTGGTCCAGTGGTTAGGACTTCACTTTCCAATGCAGGAGGCGAGGGTTTGATCCCTGGTCATGGAGCTGAGATCCACATGCCTCATGACCAAAAAATCAAAATATAAAACTGAAGCAATATTACAAAAAATTCAAAAAAGTTGTTAAAAATGGTCCTCATAAAAAGAAATCTTTCAAAAAAAAAAATGTTTTAAAAAGAATCAGTCACGCTGTAATGAAGTGACCTTTCAAAACTTTAAGAAAATCCTTTCCCATCTGCCCTACAAGGAGAGCAGCAATGTCTATTTTTCAAGTTTGTGTTTCACAAAATACATTTTGGGGAGTTACAACTTGAATGCCTTTATCCCTTCTTCACACCTTCCATGCCAAGTGATGCTCTGGAAACACAGATACTATGTTGCATCTCTTGGCAAACCCTCTCTCATCTTTGTGGGGAAGCAATATGATTCTCGTTGTTACTGTTGTTTGAGGGAAATCATTTTTGAGACCAGGATTCTTCAAAATATGTTCTACTTCAATTATTTCAATTTCTAAACATTTATCAAGCACTTACTCTAAGTCATTCATTATGTAGTTGTTATAAAAATTATGAGGATGAGTGGATGGTGCTCAGACTCAAGTAGCTTTGGAGCTCTCATCTCATTCAAAAAAATAAGTGCCCTCATCCCAACTTTTCTCACAGTTGAATCCATTGAGCAGTTGAGAGTTTTAAAAAGTATCTAGCAGCTAGAAATTTCTCACAGAGATTTGACAGTATTATGATGGTGCTTGCTACTAATACAAATAATCACTTTCCACTGTATCCCTAGTGTATAGCACTTACTGGGTTGTACAATTATTCTTCCATATGAACCTCAACCCTATAGGAGTTCTTCTAAGTGTGATACCCTGTACTCTGTTTTGAGACCCTCTTGTCATTTATCTTACATGTTTGAATTCATTTATCTATTCATTCATGACTTACAAGAATGTATTTCTTTTAAAAGTCCATTTTCTTACCACTGAAGCCTCACTACTGAGCATAAAAATAAGCACACAATGCAGAAAAAAAAAACACATCTTATATTTATGCAATTGCAAATGCATTGGGTATAGTAGAAAATGCAAAACTGTCTTTTGCTACAAATAGACAAACCTCAAGTTGAAAGGATTAATTACTAACATAACAAAGTGAGGCACACAAAATCTGATCCAGTCTTCTCCAGAAACAATAATATTGATTCATCTGATTAACATGTACTCAACATATCAAGATTAAAACAAAATGATTATACATATCATCATTATTGTAATTGCTCTGAAGGCTGTTGCCTGTGCAATAAGGCTTGAAAGAAAAATAACAGGAATGACTATGGGAAAAGAAAGAATTATTATTTTTAGGGGACCCAGATTCTACTGAGAAAACCGGAGAAATGACTGTTAGTCAAGACTGTGCTATAATTGAAAAACTGAACCAAAGAATGGGAGAGATATTGGCAATACATACAACCCAAAAAAGAGTTGTATTGTATTCAGAACCTACAAAGACCATCCTCAAACCAGTAAGAAAGGATGAATAGAAAAAAGAAAAAAAAAAGGACAAATGTTGTGTTGTTTTTTTTATAGAGGAAAACTGAGTGGTCAATGAACCTCTGCAAAGATGTGCCACTTCTCTTGTTCTCACACAAAGGAGGGGTTTGTAGACAATGGCCTCCAAGTGATTTTATAATCATGTATCAAACAATAAACTTCATTAATTTATTAAATAATAATAAATGAATCAATGGTCTGCTGTGTGTATGCTGAGTCCCTCAGTCATGTCTGGCTAATTGCAAACCCATGGACTATATTCTGCCAGGCTCCTCTGTCCATGGAATTTTCCAGGCAAGAATGCTGGAGTGGGTTGCCATTGCACTGCAGCAATGGTCTGGTAACCTTCTGATTCAGTTCAGTTCAGTTGCTAAGTTCTGATTCAGTTCAGTTGCTAAATTGTGTCTGACTCTTTGTCACTCTTTGTGACTCCATGGACTTCAGCACACCAGGCTTCCCTGTTCATCCCCAACTTCCGGAGCTTACTCAAACTCAGGTCCATCAAGTTGGTGATGCCATCCAACCATCTCATCCTCTGTTGTCCCCTTCTCCTCTGGCCTTCAGTCTTCCCCAGCATCATGGTCTTTTCCAATGAGCAAGTTCTTCTCATCAGGTGGCCAAACATCAGTCTTCAGGACTGATTTCCTTTAGGATTGACTGTTGTGATCGCCTTGCAGTTCAAGGGACTCTCAAGAGTCTTCTCCAACACCACAGTTCAAAAGCATCAAGTCTTCGGTGCTCAGCTTCCTTTATACTCCAACTTTCACATCCATACATGACTACTGAAAAAACCATAGCCTTGACTAGACGGAACTTTGTTGGCAAAGTAATCTCTCAGCTTTTTCAGTATGCTGTCTAGGTTGGTCATAGTTTTTCTTCCAAGGAGCAAACGTCTTTTTATTTCACGGCTGCAATCACCATCTGCAGTGATTTTGAAGCCCCCCAAAATAAAGTCTCTCACTGTTTCCATTATTTTCCCATATATTTGCCATGAAGTAATGGGACTGATGCCATGATCTTAGTGTTCTGAATGTTAAGTTTTAAGCCAACTTTTTCACTCTCTTCTTTCACTTTCATCAGGAGACTGTTTAGTTCTTCTTCACTTTCTGGCATAGGGGTGGTGTCATCTGTATATCTGAGGTGATTGATATTTCTCCCAGCAATCTTGATTCCAGCTTGTGCTTCATCCAACCTGACATTTTACATGATGTACTCTGCATATGAGTTAAATAAGCAGGGTGACAATATACAGCCTTGATGTATTCCTTTCCCAATTTAGAACCAGTCTGTTATTCCATGTCCAGTTCTGTTGCTTCTTAACCTGCATAAAGATTTCTCAGGAGGCAGGTCAGGTGGTCTGGAATTCCCATCTCTTGAAGAATTTTCAACAGTTTGTTGTGATCCACACAGTCAAAGGCTTTGGCATAGTCAATAAAGCAGAAGTAGATGTTTTTCTGGAACTCTCTTGCTCTTTTGATGATTCATTGGATGTTGGCAATTTGATCTCTTCTTCCTCTGCCTTTTCCTAAATCCATCTTGAACATGTGGAAGTTCATGGTTCATGTACTATTGAAACCTGGCTTGGAAAATTTTGAGCATTACTTTGCTAGCATGTAAAATGAGTGCAATTGTGCAGCAGTTTGAACATTCTTTGGCATTACCTTTCTTTGGGATTGGAATGAAAACTGATCTTTTCTAGTCTTGTGGCCACTGCTGAGTTTTCCAAATTTGCTGGCATACTTAGTGCAGCACTTTCACAGCATCATCTTTTAGGATTTGAAATAGCTCAACTGGAATTCCATCACCTCCACTAGCTTTGTTCATAGTGATGGTTCTTAAGGCCCACTTGACTTCACATTCCAGGATGTCTGGCTCTAGGTGAACGATCATACCGTCGAGGTTATCTGGGTCATGAAGATCTTTTTTGTACAGTTCTCTTGTGTATTCTTGCCACTTCCTCTTAATATCTTCTGCTTCTGTTAAGTTGATACCATTTCTGTCCTTTATTGTGCCCATCTTTACATGAAATGTTCCCTTGGTATCTCTCATTTTCTTGAAGAGATTTCTAATCTTTCCTATTCTATTGTTTTCCTCTATTTATTTTCATTGATCACTAAGGAAGGCTTTCTTTTCTCTCCTTGCTATTCTTTGGAACTCTGCTTTCAGATGGGTATATCGTTCATTTTCTCCTTTGCCTTTAGCGTCTCTTCTTTTCTCAGCTATTTATAAGGCCTCCTCAGACAACCATTTTGCCTTTTTGCATTTCTTTTTCTTGGGGATGGTCTTGATCACTGCCTCCTGTACAATGTCACGAACCTCTGTACATAGTCCTTCAAGCACTCTATCAGATCTAATCCCTTGAATCTATTTTTTCACTTTCACTGTATAATCATAAGGGATTTGATTTAGGTCATACCTGAATGATCTAGTGGTTTTCCCTACTTTCTTCAATTTAAGTCTGAATTTGCCAATAAAGAGTTCATGATCTGAGCCACAGTGAGCTCCCGGCCTTATTTTTGCTGACTGTATAGAGCTTCTCCATCTTTGGCTGCAAAGAATATAATTACTCTGATTTCTGTATTGACCACCTGGTAATCTGCATGTGTAGAGCCTTCTCTTGTGTTGTTGGAAGAGGGTGCTTGCTATGACCAGTGTGTTCTCTTGGAAAAATTCTGATAGCCTTTGCCCTTCTTTGTTTTGTACTCCAAGACCAAATTTGCCTGTTACTCCAGGTATCTCTTGACCTACTTTTGCATTCCAGTCCCCTATAATGAAAAGGATATCTTTTTGGGGTTTTAGTTCTAGGAGGTCTTGTAGGTCTTCATAGAACTGTTCAACTTCAGCTTCTTCAGCATTTCTGGTCAGGACATAGATTTGGATTACTGTGATTTTGAATGGTTTGCATTGAAAACGAACAGAGTTCATTCTGTCATTTTTGAGACTGCATCCAAGTAGTACATTTTGAACTCTTTCATTGACTATGATGGCTACTTGTAAGTGGCAGAATAGAAGGACATGCACTCCTCTTCTCCTGTGAGAACTCCAAAATTACAACTCATTGCTGAACAACTGTTGACAAGAGAATGTTGGATTCCACCAAAAAACGATACCCCACATCCAAGGGCAAAGGAGAAGCCCCAGCAAGATGGTAGGAGGGGCAAAATCACGTTTAGAATCAAACCCCATACCTGCCAGAGATGCCCAGAGGGCTCAAACAAACTTTGTGTGCAGCAAGACCCTGCAGAGACTGAGACAGAACTGAGTGTGAGTGTCTCCTGTGGAGGTATGGGTCAGCAGCGGCCTGCCACAGGGGCAGGGGCTCTGGGTGCAGCAGACCTTGGTATGTCATAAGCCTTCTTCGAAGGGGTCACCATTAACCCCACCAGAGAGCAGCCAGAACTTACACAGGACTGGGAAACAGACTCTTGGAGGGCACCAACAGAACTTTGTGCACACCAGGACCCAGGAGAAAGGAGTAGTGACCCCATAAGAGATTGACCCAGACTTGTCCATGAGTGTCCAGGAGTCTCTAGCAGAGGCATGGGTTGGCGGTGGCCTGCTGCAGGTTTGGGGGCAGAGTGCAGCAGTGGGTGCATGGGATCTTTTGAAGGAAGTTGCCATTATCTTCATTACCTCCACCACAGTTTAGCCTCAGGTCAAACAACAGGGAGGGAACACAGCCCCACCCAAAAACAGAAAATTGGATTCAAGATTTACTGAGCATGGCCCCACCCTTCAGAATAAGACCCAGTTTCCCCCTTAGTCAGTTTCTCCCCATCAGGAAGCTTCCATAAGCCTCTTATCCTTATCCATCAGAAGGCAGACATAATGAAAACCACAATCACAGAAAACTAACCAATCTCATCACATGGACCATAGCCTTGTCTAACTCAATGAAACTATGAGCCATGCCATGTAGGGGCACCGAAGATGGACAGGTCATGGTGGAGAGTTCTGACAAAATGTAGTCCACTGGAGAAGGGTATGGCAAGCCACTTCAGTATTCTTGCCTTGAGAACCCCATGAACAGTATGAAAAGACAAAAAGATGTGACACTGAAAGATGAACTCTCCAGGTCAGTAGATGCCCAATATGCTAGAAGATCAGTGGAGACATAACTCCAGAAAGAATGAAGAGATGGAGCCAAAGCAAAAACAATACCCAGTTGAGGATGTGACTGGTGATGGAAGTAAAGTCCAATGCTGTTGAGAGCAATATGGCATAGGAACATGGAATGTTAGGTCCACGAATCAAGGCAAATTGGAAGTGGTCAAACAGGAGATGTCAAGAGTGAACGTTGACATTTGAGAAATCAGTGAACTAGAATGGACTGGAATGGGTGAATTTAACTCAGATGACCATTATACCTACTACTGTGAGCAAGAATCCCTTAGAAGAAATGTTCTGATTAACAAAGACTTATAAAGTTCTTATCACATGTCAGGCAAAGAAGCATCCTTTGTGAAACTAAAAGTCTGCCAAAGTGATGTACTCACTCTCAATGAAATTTACTTAAAATTCTCAGAAAGAAATGGAATTAAATCCCACACATTTAATATTGTACAACTGAACCATTATCAAAACTGAAACCCAAGTATATTTGCTTTCATGAATGGGAATATTTATCTTTCCAAGTGCAGTATTGAATTCAAAATCAGAAAGCCTTTAGAAATATCTGATGCTGTGGAAGGTCAGATGCCAGGCTTCATTGATTTCAATATTTGGGGAAGTGACTCAAAAATTGAGTGTGTGCTTTCCATCTCTGGAGACTTGTTTATCTCTTACATAGTAAAGGTACCTGGTAATGAGCTCATAGTTAAGAGCTAATTTTAAATGGAATTTTTATAGAGCCAATTTTTTGGTTGCTTAAAGTTAATTGCTTTGTACCTAATTTAAGCCCCACAGGGAGCAATTCTGATCTCCCACAACAAACTTTATCATAAAGGAGACTGATCTATAATTCTGTTATGTGTATCTGGGTGTCTATCAGTCAATATCACAGGAAGCACTCAGTTTCTAAAGGGTACTCTGTAGTTTTAACAGCCTCCAAGAGTTTTACTTTTGGCAAGAGAGTGAGTTGTTTTCTTGCAGCTAGGTCAGTTCATAGTACCAAACAAAAGCTATGGAAAAGTGATGAGATTTTTATTAACTTTTCTTATTCAAACAATAGATCACAGTTGCCAGAACTTTCCAGAGGTAAGATGCTATAAATGCAGTTCTCAAAGTGTGGTTGCAATATCAGCATATGAACTTTTTAAATACAAATTCTTGAGCCCCACCCCAGATCCACTCAATCTGAAGCCCTGAGGGTGGAGCTCAACAATTTGTATTGTATAAAGCCTTCCTCCCCCCTACTCAGTGGACAGGAGTTTGAGCTCCAGGAGATGGTGAAGGACAGGGAAGCCTGGCGTGCTGTGGTCCATGGGGTCACAGAGTGGGCTACAACTTAGTGACTGAACTACAACAGCTGCCTCCCTAAGGTGATCCAAATGCACACTGAGGTGTGAGACACACTGAGCTAGATGAATGGGATTTTGCTGAAATAGATTCGTGAAATGTGTGTGGTCACTCATAAATGTGTCGGGTTTAGTCTTGAGACATGGAGACAGAGATGGGCAGCATTGGGAAGTGAGCTTCTAACAGAAGTGCACGCAGAAACACTCAAATCATTGTTTCTCATTTGGAGAAGGAGTGGAATTGTGAGTCACGCCAAGTCAGAAACCAGAAGGTTTAATCAGGATGGTAGACAAAACTCTGGGACCAGGTATGGTTTTCTGCTCCGGGCCTGATTTTTACCACCATCTCTTTCCTGGAGATACAGTGAAGTTATGGGAGGTCTCTGACACAGGAAATAACATGCTAAAGATGGAGCCTGAAGCGAACAACGCTTTCATTCATCTAAATTCACTTGTGAGACAATGTACCCAAAGCTCATAGGTCTGAGCTCACAGGGTATAAGTAGGTGAGCTATGGGTAAGAGAAACAAAGAAACTTTTCAGAAAACTCCATGACGCTCTTTGACATCATTCCAATTTTGGTGGACAATGTGGGTTTCATTAGTGTGAATAGAATAGATGGTTAACAAAGCATTTGACGCCTCTCTCAGTGGGTCTTATTATAGAAACAGCAATAGAGAGCTATTTGACAAAGAGAACCATGCTGAGGATACCAAATTATTTTCTAGAATCCAGAATATGTGAAGATGATAAAATATAACTGTAAGGACTTGTGACAAGAACGTTTTCAGAGACTTTTTCAGCCATAGATTTCAATGATCAGGGTGGCCTCCAAAGATGATTTGAATAATAATGGGGTGTTGATTAAATATTAAACAAGATAATCATGATTTCATCTCTGGCCCAAAACTTGTCTGAAAGTGCTCCTTTCTGGATGTCAGAAGCCAACAGCTTATCAGTAGTAGGAGTTAATCAAAAAGGATCTCTTACCTTAGGACAGTTCTTCTCAACCTTAGCATGCATCAAAAACCCCTATAGAGCTTGATTACCACAGACTGCAGAACTCCACCCCAGCATGTCTGATTCTGTACATCTTGAGTGGGGACTGAGATACTGCTTTTATAGAACACTGGTGTTTCTGTTTCAGGGGCCATATTTTAAGGACCAAAATGTTAGGGGAAACACACTGAAACTGCCTACCCTGGCCAGGCACTACTATAACCAATTTTATGACAGGAGGGCCCAGTAAGGAACAAGGAACTAATAAGCCACCACCAACTGCAAGTGTTCGGTGAAGGTCAAAAGGAGACCCCCTGTGTCCTTCCACCTCCCAGATTCCTTCTTACTGGCATCCGCCTTGGCTGAGCAATGCATGCGCAAGAATGACCCTGAACCAGAGTGACTGGCCAGAGAAAGCCTGGAAACTAATCCCATCATCATAAAATCCAAGACTCCAAGCAGGGTAGTTCTCCTAGGTTCTCTTATAATCCTGCTCGCCACCTGGGCACCTCTTCCCAACAAAGTCTCTTGCTTTGTAAGCATATTTGTCTCCTTGGATAATTCATTTCCGAGTGTTAGACAAGAGCTCCCTTTCGGGAATGGAAGGGGTCCCCCTTTCCGCAACAAAAGAGGAGAGGAAACACTGAAGCATAACGAATTTCTAGGATTAAATCATAGGATAGAGGCAGAAGCACTCCACTGCATAAAGCTGAAACTGACTTATTCTAATATCCAGGAATGAGAGATTCCAGGCAAGTTTTGGATGATTCTATGAGATAACTTCAGGAAGAGTTAAAACTTAGTCAGGTTTTCTAATGCCTAGATCACTTTTGAGAAGTTCGAATTTTCACCAGGTATCAAAACAATGACCCTAAGGGAATTATCACTGAGGCTGTAAGTTCTACCTGCTGTGGCCCCGCCCCCCTGATCTCAGCCAGGCTGGCTGGTGGTTTCCAGAAAGTTAGCCAATTACTGTGCAAGTGGGTGGGAGATTGCCTTTCCCTGAAACTCATGAATAGTCTCTGGTGTGTGGCTGCCAAGAAAAGGGCAACCTGGACATTCTTCTTTTCCAAGGACTCCACCACCCACATACGGAGGCTGCTGATAAGCCTGTCTCCATGGCTCTCTGAACCTCAGAGCATCAACTTCACCTTTTCCTCAAAAAGCTCAGCCTAGGTCAGGCCTCTCTCTGGTCTCAGGGATGGAGCATCATGCACCATGGGGTGTAGAAGAAAGCTTCCTCACAGAAAAGGATTTGAGAGCAAAGCAGAGTGCTTGCTTATCAGACATTTGCTAGAACTTGATTTTCTGGCACTGCTTGTCACCGTAATATTCTGCTCCCACTCCATCACCATCAGGAGTCCCTTGACTGCCCAGTACCCAGGAACCAACCCATGCAGGGGCTTTGACCTGTGAAGGGTGGAGTTAAAAAGGAAAGGAGCCTGCAGGTTGTCAGTCAACCTGCCACTACACCTGGAAATTTTCCTGGCCACACCCTGCTAAAAGTGACACACAGGAGGAAGACAATGTCTAGGAGATGGGGCTATTTCTACTGTTTACATGTCATTTGACCCATGGGGAAGGTGCTGCCACCGATATTTTCATCATTTGGGAGAAGCACTGGGTGGGAATTTCCAGGCCTCACATCATTCCCAGGACTTGATAGAAGGAGGCCTGACTTATGTGAGTGGTGACACTGATGAGACAATCATTGGTCATGTTTCTATTAGGCAATGTTAAGAAGTTCAAGGTCCCCTTTCTACATGCTCCCCTGTCTCCTGAATTAGCATTTGCTCCAGAGCAGTTGGGGGCTTCCCTGGTGGTGCAGTGGTGAAGAATTCACCTCCAATGCATGAGACTTGGGTTTGATTCTTGAGTCAGGAAGATCCCCTGTAGGAGGAAATGGCAACCCACTCCAGTATTCTTGCCTGGGGAATCCCATGGACAGAGGAGCCTGGTGGGCTGCAGTCCATGAGTTAGCAAAGAGTCAGACATAACTGAGTGACTGAACTGAACACTGAGCCAGAGCAATAGGTTCTGTGTTTCCGGTCTCTGTGGGTCAGCTGCTTGGTGAGACCCACCTCCAAGCAGGGAAGCTGAACTTTTCTCAGCTTCTGGGCTTGAAACCAGGTGGATGTTACCCTTGCAGGACAGACTCAGCTGTCTGGAGGCAGGATGTCCTGCTACATTCTCTATTCTACCTGCTACAGAAAGTCCTGAATAGAACTGATAGTGTGATCCTCACTTAGCAACTTGTGTATCTTGTATCAACCAGTCCCCAAAAAGAAGAAAGGAAGGTGTTAGGATCCTAGCACCCACCCTGCCTGCCACTCCACTTCCAACCAGCTGAGACTGACCATTCCTTTCCCTTATGGGCTTCTCTCCTGTCTGGATTTATCAGGTGTGGAGGTTTGTTGGCAGCAGGACAGCATAGGCAGGAAAGGGACTGAGACTTGGCATTGTCCACCAGGGCAGGGGAGGCCCAGCTAACGAAAGAGAATCAGGAGAGGCACATGGGAAAGGAGTTCATCATTCCACACTCCCGTCCAGCTTAATTGCTAGCCCCAGGTGCTCTAATTGAAGAGGTGAATTATGCCAAAAGGTGAGCAGGGCCCGCTGGGAATCTGGGACAGGCATTTCTTGGAAGTCAGGGCAGGCTGCCAGCCTCGGGTAGTTTTGTCCACAGGAATCCAGGCCCCAGCACTGAGCTAAGACTCAGAGTTTAATCCTCCCCTGAGCCTACCTCCACTAGAGAGAATGTTACTTTTAAGAGTAAGATGGGAGACTTTGAGATCAAAATCAAAGTGAGAAAGTTCAACCCATTGCATCTACACAGAAGCTTCTGATGGATTGGCCAAAAAGTTCGGTTTGGCTTTAAGTAGAACTGACATTTTGTATTTTCACCAAGAACTTCATGAAACAATGGATTCCTTGACCAGATAAATGTTTTGGCTAACCCAATATATATAGATAGGTGCTGTATAATTACACAGGACTTTCCTGGTGGCTCAGATGGTAAAGAATCTGCCTGCCAATGCAGGGGACCCGGGTTCAATCCCTGGGTTGGGAAGATCCCCTGGAGAAGGGAATGACTACCCACTCCAGTATCCTTGCCTGGAAAAATCCCGTGGACAGACGAGCCTGGAATACTACAGTCCATGGGGTCACAGAGTGGGACACGACTGAGTGACAAAGCACGCACACATAATTACACAGAGGCTGTTATTTAATGGAAGAATTCCAAACCAGGGAGACAGAGGAAGCATAATGGGGATCCCAGGGACAGAGGAGCCTGGTGGGCTGCCGTCTATGGGGTCACACAGAGTCGGACATGACTGAAGCGACTTAGCAGCAGCAGCAGCAGCAGTGCTAATAAAGAGTAAGGATGATTTAAGTAAGATGGGGAGAACCAAGGTCAACTGGCTCAGCCCTCATGGGGATAATGACTCAGTATTGAGGTGCCACTGCCAAGGGGAAGGGAGGTATAAGCCTGCTTTAGTATTTCTTGTCTCAAGACCACATTGTCTGGGGACTGAGGCCTGAAGTTTAGGCGATCAGTGAATCTGGCTGTAGAAATTGGTAGCCTGCAGAAGGATGGCAGGAGGCAGGCTAAAACTTCTGTAATACATCCTTACTACGAGGGCCTAGAAAGTGTCGAATCTGACCAGAGGACCCAGACCATTAAGATTAATGTAGATTGCAGCTTGCCCCAAACAGTCATGGGAGTGCAATTTGCCAAAGCCTGCAGACAGTAATTCTGGCATTGGCACCCATCGCAGCAGCTGGCATCACCAGGATGGGCCAGCCTCCAGCTCCCTCCAAGATGTAGTTAGGGTTTCTGGCTTTATTCTTGGAAGAGTTTCGTTGGATGAGTTAAACTGGAATCATCTTGCTTTCCTGGGAAACTTGTTCCTTTTGTCTGCCATGCCTCTGGGCAAAATCTTTAGGCCTTGCTCGCTGTTATTTTTTACCACTCCAATAGTTGCTCCATTGTTAGGCAGACAGGACACAAGTATGTGTCTCAGGATTCTGGGGACTTGGGGTTCTTACCTTCTAATTTTCTGGGAGTTTTTTTTTTTTTTAACTGTTCTTTTTTTTCTCTTTGTTATTGTTTTGATTCTCTTTGTTTGACCTCAACTGGGTCACAAAACAGACCAGTTGTAAATGGAAGAAATCAGTAAAGTATCTGTACACCTTAAGTTGTTCTGAAGAGTTGCTTTTTCTGCGGTTTTCTGATCTGTCCCAAAACGAGCTGCTGAAAGTGCTTCATGCATCGCAAGCATCCTTAATGTGCCTCGTGAGTGCATGCACCCATGCTCAGTCACTCAATCGTGTCCAACTCTTTGAGACCCCCACGGACTATAGCCCACCAGGCTCCTCTCTCCATAGGATTCTCCAGGCAAGGACACTGGAGTGGGTCGCCATTTCCTATTCCAGCCTCATGAGTGAGCTTACTGAATTTGGTGTGTACCATCAACAGTCTCACAAGACTATTTGGGAAAGCATCAACAATTACCTCTTTTATTATTATTATTATTACCTTGTTTTGCATGTTAGCCTGTAGGAATCAGGCATATCCACCTCCTTATCCTGCACTTACAATATTTTTCATTTAATGTTTTTTGGTCCATCTTTTTGAACTTCCACTCTATTTTCAAAGACCCTGATCCCCATCCCCACCCAGCTTCCTTATTACTCCCTTCAAAGGAAGCAGAAGGACAAAAGACGTTGCCACTGAGGACAAGTCACTTGACAATCTGGAAATTAGGGAAGGACAGGAAAACTCTCAACTGTTAAATAAAGCTCTCAGGAGTAACAGTTCCCAGAGTCTGGGTCTCCAAACAAAGGCATCTGTTTTAGAGTCTTAATAATAGAATCTTCAGCTTAGAACAGATGCATTTCTGTGTTTCAGTCTTTATTCAAGTGTCCATTTTGATAGCCACCTACAATTGTTTTATGGGCACAAAACAAGAGACACTATTTTCCGGGCTTGTGGTCCAAGCATACTTTCCTGCTGTGTGCTTCCTTTGGTCACTAAAACTCTCTTTCCGCCATCATGCAGCCCAGTGTTACCATTCCAGACTTGACTCTCTGCATCCTTCTTCTAGTATGTGCTTGCCACTCAACAAATATGAAGCAACTTGATTTCCAACTCCCTTTGCTCACAATGGTTTCCACGCCTCCTTCCCAATCACAATGGTCTCCTCTTTTCATTGCTGCCCACCTAAATCCTTTCTCTGATTCAAGGTTCCAAACAAGTTCCAATTATACTATAAGACTTTCCTCCCCACTCTGGTTCTCACTGTTATCTCTTTTAATTATGTTCTTTAGTACTTGTTACAGTGATTCATATCCTGGAAACAAGTGTGAATCACCTGGGGACTATTTGAAAAATATAGACACAGACCAGACAGACCTAATCAAAGTCTCAGTGGGTGAGACTACATCTGTAACTGTAATAGACATCTACAGTTTTACAAAGCTTCATAGGCAATTTCAATGTGTAACTTGTGTTGAGAAATACAGATAATATGTAGATGACTAATTTTAGTATTTAATCATATCTTGCTATAGCTACTTATCTGTCTTACATGTATAGGTTTTTTTTTAATTTTATTTTATTTTTAAAACTTTACATAATTGTATTAGTTTTGCCAAATATCAAAATGAATCCGCCACAGGTATACATGTGTTCCCCATCCTGAACCCTCCTCCCTCCTCCCTCCCCATACCATCCCTCTGGGTCGTCCCAGTGCACTAGCCCCAAGCATCCAGTATCGTGCATCGAACCTGGACTGGCAACTCGTTTCTTACATGATATTTTACATGTTTCAACGTAATTCTCCCAAATCTTCCCACCCTCTCCCTCTCCCACAGAGTTCATAAGACTGTTCTATACATCAGTGTCTCTTTTGCTGTCACTACACCAGGTTATTGTTACCATCTTTCTAAATTCCATATATATGCGTTAGTATACTGTATTGGTGTTTTTCCTTCTGGCTTACTTCACTCTGTATAATAGGCTCCAGTTTCATCCACCTCATTAGAACGGATTCAAATGAATTCTTTTTAATGGCTGAGTAATACTCCATTGTGTATATGTACCACAGCTTTCTTATCCATTCATCTGCTGATGGACATCTAGGTTGCTTCCATGTCCTGGCTATTATAAACAGTGCTGAGATGAACATTGGGGTACACGTGTCTCTTTCCCTTCTGGTTTCCTCAGTGTGTATGCCCAGCAGTGGGATTGCTGGATCATAAGGCAGTTCTATTTCCAGTTTTTTAAGGAATCTCCACACTGTTCTCCATAGTGGCTGTACCAGTTTGCATTCCCACCAACAGTGCAAGAGGGTTCCCCTTTCTCCACACCCTCTCCAGCATTTATTATTTGTAGACTTTTGGATCGCAGCCATTCTGACTGGCGTGAAATGGTACCTCATAGTGGTTTTGATTTGCATTTCTCTGATAATGAGTGATGTTGAGCATCTTTTCATGTGTTTGTTAGCCATCTGTATGTCTTCTTTGGAGAAATGTCTATTTAGTTCTTTGGCCCATTTTTTGATTGGGTCATTTATTTTTCTGGAGTTGAGCTGTAGGAGTTGTTTGTATATTTTTGAGATTAGGTGTTTGTCAGTTGCTTCATTTGCTATTATTTTCTCCCATTCTGAAGGCTGTCTTTTCACCTTGCTACTAGTTTCCTTTGATGTGCAGAAGCTTTTAAGGTTAATTAGGTCCCATTTGTTTATTTTTGCTTTTATTTCCAATATTCTGGGAGGTGGGTCATAGAGGATCCTGCTGTGATGTATGTCAGAGAGTGTTTTGCCTATGTTCT